>NW_004524679.1:5349673-5357069 GCF_000260255.1 Octodon degus | reverse complement strand
CTGAGGAATGGTTGAAAAAGATGTGGTATTCTTACACAATGGAGTATTATTCAGCTATTAAGGTTGATAAACTCTAAGCCTTTATATTGAAGTGGATGCCACTTGAACATATACTCATAAGTGAAGTAAACCAGACACACTTGTGTAAATATCATATAGTTTCCCTAGTATAAGAACTCAACAGAAGAAATAGAAATAGAAAAGTATAATACAAGTAAAGCGAAAGCAGGATCTCGAGGACTGACTAATCAAGAGAGGGAAAGGAGAAGAGCTAGGAAATATGACAATGTCAAGCCTTAGAGTTATATGTAAAAAATGGGCAATTCAATGATGCTGAGAATCTCCTGAAGATTTTTGAATCTAGCAGTTAATTGGAAAGATTCTCACCTTGACTAACTATATATACTGATACCTGTGTACTAAGCAACTGCACTGATGATGGTAATCTGTAATAAAGATTTCATGCTTGATGTGCTGGTCATTCTGGTCTTCTGAAAACAGGCAGCTTGTCATGACATGCCAGTTGCTACTGTGCTGTCTCTTGGGTAGATGATTGTTCAAAAAAAGGGGTGGTGAATGAAGGCAAGACACATGAAAAGGAATATTGTGGGACTGTCCTGCTTCAAGGTTGTATATGGTGAGATTTTTGGATTTATGTGTAAACATAAGAAGCATATAATTCTTTGTTCCCATTTTTAATATATATTCTAATTTTTAAATGTTTTTTCATCATATTCTGTAGAGACGTAAACTTCAACATATCAATACTTGATGAATAATACCTGTTCCATGTTAAGCCTAAGATGTTTGATATTCAGACAGATAGTGAGGGTAAGCTTAACAGCCTAAGTTGTATGGTAATAACAATAAGCTTGTCTTCTGGATGGTTAACAACCTAAGTTTGCAGACCAAAATTAGAGAAAAGGAGGGCTTCAAGGAAAGCCATCATTTCAGCCCTAGCCTTCCAAGGTCAACTAAGATTCAGGCATATGAGAACTTGTAGTGTAACTTCATGTAACTTGGTATTGTCCAAAATTTTCTGATGAAAAAGATTATGGGGCCAAAGAGGAAAGTGATCAATGATGTAGAGTGTGCCCAAGGAGAGTCACATGGAGAGAAAACATTCTCTCAGGCTTTCATAGCAAGTACATTGGCCAAGCAATAACTGTGACTCATCCACATGGCTGACACTGAAAAAGGTTCTACAATCTGAGGTACAGGATCTCAGGATAAATCCTGAGGGGATTTCACTGACCTTATCAGACCCAAAACCTACAACTCTTGTTGCATAATTCCTGCGTTACCTTTGTCTTAACCATCCATCAGAAAAGTGTAAAAATGAAATATAAGAAGTAAAGTCATGCTGTTATGTTGAGCTGTAGGGGATTCAGTTCAACAATTTCTGACATTGCCAGTCAAGCAGAAGATGCAATACTATTAGGGGTTACTGGAATCTTTTACAATATTTTACTATTTGCATACCTTTAATATTCAAATATTGGAACTTAACAAAAAAAGGGGATACAGATGAATGTCTATTTTGTATCTGTGTATTCAAAGTGGTTAGGATAGATATATAGTTACATTCTCTTAATGAATAGAGGGATTTATTCTAATGGTGTTTGTAAATAAGTTATCATGTCCGCATCTTGTACAGCAATTAACCACTAGGAAGAATGTATGCAATGTGTTAATTATTGAAACTGTCCTACCAAGAGTCGGGGAGATGCCTCAGTAGAATAAGCACTTGCCTGGCAAGTTCAAGGGCCTGAGTTCTATCCCCAGTTCTGGGAAAAAAAAAGAATCTGTCCTACCAAAAAAAAGATGTATACAAGGAAAATTATAGTACTCTCAAAAAAGAAATTGAAGAGGATTTCAGAAAATGGAAAGATATTCTTCACTCCTGGATAACACGAACCACTATGGTGAAAATGGCCATACTCCCAAAATCATTATATATATTTAATAACATCCCTATCAAAACAACATAAGCATACATTACAGATGTAGAGAAAACATTCCTAAAATTTGGTTGGAAATGGAAAGGACCTAGACTACCAAAGATAATCCTGGGAAACAAAGGCAGGGCAGGAGGCATTACAATCCTTTACGTGCAATTATACTAGAAAGCTACTGTGATAAAATTAGAATGGTACTGGCAAAAAGCACAGACCCGAGGATCAATGGAACATATTAGAATATGAAGATACAACTATAAACACACTCAGCCATCATATCTTTGACAAATGGGCCATACATGTTCACTGGAATGAAGATAGCTTCTTGGACAAATGGTGCTGGAAAAACTGGCTTTCCACATGCCAAAAACTAAAATTAGACAACATGTCTATCACCATGGACTAAATTAAAGTCCAAATGGATTAAATATCTAAACATTAAAATACAAACATTAAATCTTGGAGGAAAGAAAGTAGAATGAAATCTTTAAGATATAGGGGTAGGTAAGGTCCCTCAGACAAAAGTCTTCTATCTAGGGTATATAAATAACTGAAAAAAATTAGGTACCAAAATTTAAAGACCCAAGCCAAAATTGGGCATCTGTGATGAATACACACTTCTCAGAGGAAGAAAGAAATAACAGAGGCAAATGAGTAACTGAAAAATTCCTCTACATCACTGGTCATTGAGAAATGCAAATTAAAACAAGACAGATACTATCTCACCACAGAAAGAATGGCTATCATAAAGAAATCACCTAATAACAAATCCTGAAGAGGATGCAGGCAAAAAGGAACACTTCTCCACTGCTAGTGGGAATGTGGACTTGTGCAACCACTGTTGAAATCAATGTGAAGACTCCTCAAAAAACATAGAGTGGAAATCCCATTCAATCCAGCTTTTTCCCTTGTGGGAATTTTCCCAAAAGAACTGAAAACATCATCCCTTAATAATATATGTACATTCATGTTTATAGAAGGCCAATTTATTATAGCCAAAACTTGGAAACAACCAATATGCCCATGACTTGAGAAATAGATGAAAAAGATGTGGTGTTTTTATATAATGGAGTATTACCCAGCTATAAAGAAAGACAAACTTGAAGACTTCACAGGTAATTGCATGCAGCTAGAGGCTATACCCATAAGTGTAATAATACAGACCCACATGTTTAAATATCGTATTGTCTTTTTAGTGTAAGAACCCAAAAGAAGAAATAAAATCTGAAAGTTGTAAAAGTTACAGTAAAATAGAAAGAAACATAATTTAATGTTTGAACACGAAGATGAAAGAAGGAAGAAAATTGGTAAGGGGAAACATATGAAAGTATATATACAGGATGGCTAAAGTGATTTACTAAGAATTTTCATCAGTTTCTTGAAAATAGCAGTTAATATGTAGAATTTTCACCTTGACTAATTCTATATGTTATCTGTGAACTAATCAACTACATAGAGCACAGCAATGTGTAATACAAAAACCATACTTGAATACCTGTCATCTTGCTTTTCTAAATGTGTACCATTCCTAATGTCATATCAATTACTTTTAGTAAAATAATTTTTATAAAGGTAGTAAAGAAATAATAGAGAGATAAGAAAAAAAACTTTAAGATTTTTTCAAGGCAAGCAGTAACATTCAATCATAGGTCCAGTCTTGCATAATTATATCTGTTAATCTGAGCAATAGATTTGACAATTAAAAATAGATAATTTACTAATGATTGTTAATCAGCTATTCTTGTTTTGAAAGTCTGTATCATATGTATTGTTATATGTTTCCCTGTTTATGTCTTTGTTTCTAATTCATTCTTGCTTTTGCTTTTGCCTTTCAAAATATAACGAAATTATAATAAATAAGTAAATGATTAAATAAATAAAATTATATGAGAAAACTACTGTGAAAAAAATACACTACATTTTGGTCAATAGAACAGATCCAAAGCTCAATGGAACAGAGTAGAAGGTTTAGAAACAAACCCAGATATACTCAGCCACCTTAGCCAAAGCAGTGAAATACTTTCACTGGAAGAATAATAGTTTCTTTAATAAATGGTTTTAGAAAAACTGGTTTTCTACATGATGAAGGCTGAAACATGACCCTTTTCTTTCACCATGAACTAAACTAAAATCAAAGTGAATCAAAGATCAAAAATTAAAAGGGAAACCCTATATCTTCAGGAAGATATAATAGAGCTATTGAAGATATTGCTGTAACCAAAGATTTTATGACCATACCTCCATAACATGGAAACTATAACAAGGAATCAGTAACTAAGATCTCATCTTATTATCAAGCTTTTGCACACAAAAGAATCCACCCACAGAATGAAAAGAAAACCACAATATGGGGGGAAAATTGCCAGCTATCTGAAACAAAGAAAAACTCAGGGATTGAGACTTTCCGCTCTCCTGCATCAGCCAGACAGCTCCAGCCCCAGCACAGGCCCTGTGTGTGAGTGACACCCTCTGCTCAACCGCATTCAGCAGACCCCTGCAAACTCAGCCCAGTTTGGGCATAGAGGCCTGGTGTGAGACTCTCCAGCTGAAGTCCCTGCAGAGAGGTAAGGGGCCAGAAGCACACAACTAATCCAGGTGTACACTGTCTTGTCAGAGGGGCAGAATGGGTTCACTCCCATGGGGTAAAGCAGGAAGAAACTGAGCACAGCAGCCAGACTGAAGCCAGGTACATCAGAAGTTCAAACTTCGGAGACCCACACCTGGTAAGCTGAGATACTTTACTAGAACCAGATCTATGACAGCATCCTCCTTATTTTTCTCTTGACCAAGAGAGGGGGCAAAAGGTAAGTGAGTTGAACTAATTTGCCTGGAAGACCCCAGGTAAATGAAGGGGAAGTGATAAGACAGAACTTAGGAGAACTACCCTAAATAATCTCCCAATTAATATCTGTTTAGCTACACAGACATATTGCTTGCTCTTACTGTCTAAAATACAAATTGATAAGTTACAAAAGTTTGTCAGCTGCTAAATATCACTACACATTAAAATTGTTCTTAATTGTAGTTCTGTAAGTATAAAACTATAACTGCTTAATAGTCATCACTGAGAAAGAAGGAGGCAATACAAATGATGTAAAAAGAATATGGGCTCTGCCTCCTTCCGGGAACCACATACCCAGTCCTAGCCCAGGCCTGGTGAGTGTGTGGGAGAGCTTCCTGCTACCATGCGCCTGCGGGACCTACTCATTCCAGCCCAGGCGCAGCATGGGTGTGACCCTCTTACATCCCCTTGGGATGCCCCCCACCACTCTGAAGCACCTCCCTTACGCTGCCCACCCAGTAGGAAATCCTGCTGCATTTCAGGAAACCCCAGATCCAGTCCTAGCCCAGGTCCAGTGAGTGTGTGGGAGAGCTTCCCGCTACCCTGTGCTGGCATGACCTATTGGTCCCTGCCCAGGCGCAGCATGGGTGACACCATCTTTCACCCTCTTGGGACACCCCCCATCACTTCATAGTATATCCCCACAGCCCACCCACAGAGTAGAAATTCTGTCTCATTCTAGGAACCCCCAGATCCACTCCTAGTCTAGGTCCAGTGAGTGTGTGGGAGAGCTGCCTCTCCCACGTACTCCACATTGTCCCCTCCAGACTCAGCTCAGGCCTCGCATACAGGCCTGGTGTGAAACCCTGCAGCTGCAATCCCTGCAGAGAGTGTAGGGTACAGAACCAACCAGCTAGTCCAGGAGCAGAACATCTTGCAAGAGGGGCACAACAGGTTCACCTCAAGAGCAGCAGCAGGAAGGAACTGAGCACAGCAGACAGGAGGGCCACAAAGAAAGCCAACATTTTGGCCCTAGCCTTCCAAGGTTAATTAAGACTCAGGACATATGAGAACTTGTAGTGTAACATCATGTAACTCAGTAGTATCCCAAATTTTCTGATCAAATAGACTATGGGGCCAAAGAGGAAAGTGATTGATGATGTAGAGTGTGCCTAAGGAGAGCCACAGGGAGAGAACTAATTCTCTCAGATTTTCGCAGAGAGCGAAAATGTCACAGCAATGGCTGTGACTCTTCCACATGGCTGACACTGACAAAGGTTCTACAATCTGTAGTACAGCATCTCAGAATAAATCCTGAGGGGATTTCACTGACCTTATCAAACCCAATAGCTACAACTCTTGTTGCATAGGTCCTACTTTACCTTGGTCTTAACCATCCAGTAGAAAAGTGTAAAAACGAAGTATAAGAAGTAAAGACATGCTGTTGTGTTGCGCTGTATGGGACTCAGGTCAACAATTTCTAACCTTGCCAGTGAAGCGGATGACCCAATACTATTATGGGCTACTGAACTCTTTTAGGATATTTTGCTTAGTTTACACACCTACAATATTTAAATAATAGAACTTAACAAAAAAAGGGATACAGATAAATGTCCATTTTGTATCTGTGTACTCAAAGTGGTTAGGATTGATATATATAGTTACATTCTCTTAATGAATAGAAGGATTTGTTCTAATGGTGTTTGTAGGTAGGATATCAAGTCTGCATCTTGTACAGCAATTAACCACTAGGAAGAATGTATGCAATGTTTTAATTATTGAAACTGTCCTACCAAATTGGTTTGAAACTGTCTCATTTCTATTTGTTTGTCAATAAAATTATGGAAAAAATAAAAAGAATATGGGCAGAAGTAATAGCAGAAAACTTCCCAAATATGGGGAAAGAAACTGACATTCAGTAACTGAAACATTTAGAACTCCAAATAAAATCAACTTAATTAAAAGCATACCCAGACATATAATAGTCAAGATACCAGAATTCCAGCACAAGAACAATAAACTGAAAGTTACCAGAGAAAAGGAAACATATCACTTTACAGGAAAATCCATCAGAAAAATGGCAGACTTATCTACACAAACCATGTAGTCAAAGAGATCATTGAGCAGACTATTTCAGGTCTTCTATGATTACAAATTCCAGCCCAAACTAATAAACCCTGCAAAACACTCTTTCAAGTTTGATGGAGAAGTGAAATACTTCCACGACAAAGAACTACTAATGAACTTCATGATAACATATTCAACCTTATACAGATTATTAAAACATTCTAGAGAGGGACCAATATAACCAGAACTCCACGAATGAGAATGAACTCAGCAAATAGGGCAAAGTATTAAACACTGGAGAAAAAGAGGTAAACAACAGCAGGGAAATAAGATATCAATCATAAGTCAATTCATCTCAAATATAACCATTAATGTAAATGGATTCAATTCAACATTTAAAGGAAAAAGACTGGCAGAGTGGGTTAGGAAGCAAAATCCAACAATATACTGTATACAAAAAAACACACTTAACATATAAAGAAACTCATAGGTTGAAAGTCAAATGATAGAAAATAATACTACACCCAGTCCTAGCCCAGGTCCAGTGAGTGTGCTGAGAGTTTCCTGCTACCCTGCGCCAGTGGGACCA
>NW_004524679.1:5331328-5342053 GCF_000260255.1 Octodon degus | reverse complement strand
TAAACTATACCACATACAACACCATAGGTCATGCTTAAGTATATACAAGAAAACAGAAATTATCCTGTGCATATTATCTGACCACAGTGTAATGAAACTGGAAATAAATGAAAATGAAACCAGAAAAACTCAGTAAATACATGGAAATTAAATCACACTTTCCTCAGCAATTAATTGGATACAAAACAAATAAAATAAGAAATTCAACAATATCTACAATTCAATGAAAATTCAAGCACAACTTATTGGAATTTATGGGATGCAATGAAAGCAGTTCTTAGGGAGAAATCTATAGCTGTGATTCATACATTAGGAAAACAGAATGGGAATAATTAAATGAGAATGCACCCTAATGCTGCACCTCAATCATCTAGAAGAGGAACGGCAAATCAAACTCAAAACCCAAAGACGTGAGGAAATTATGAAGGATAGAGCAGAATTTATTCAATTGACATGAAGAAAACAATACAAAGAATTAACAAATCAAGAGCTATTTCTTTGAAAGACTAAATAAAATTGATAAGCCCCTAGCTATCCTTATCAATGATGACAAAAGGAAAAATTCATTTACAAGCAATAAAGAATGAAAAGGGTGAAATTACCAAAGACACAGTGGAAACTCAGAAGATCATCAATACCTACTTTGAGATTCTTTACTTTCACAGAATTGAAGACACAGAAGAAATGGGCAGATTCCTAGAAAGGTACAAAGTACTGAAACTAAATCAAGAATATATAAGCACTCTCAGTAAACCATAACAGCTGAAGAAATACAAAATATATTGAAAAAGCTACCAACAAAGAAAAGTCTAGGTCCTGATGGTTTCACAACTGAAATGTACAAGAAATTTACAGAAGATATAATCCCTATACTCCTCAAACTCTTCAATGAAACTGAAAAGGAAACAAAGCTCCCAAATTCATTCCTGGAGACAAGTATTATACTGATACCAAAACCAGGGTGAAACACAACTGAAAAAGAGAACTTCAGGCCAATCTCCATCATGCAATTGCATGCAAAAATCCTCAATGAAATGCTAGCAAATAGAATGCAACAAATCATCAAGAAGATTATACACCATGACCAGGTAGGATTCATTCAAGGGATACAAGGATGGTTCAATATGTACAAATCTATAAATGTAATACACTATATCAATAGAGTCAAATCGGAAAACCACATGATCATCTCAATTGATGCAGGAAAGTCTTTTGAAAATGTCCAAAACTCATTAATATTCAAAGTCCTACAGAAGATTGGAATAGATGCCCTTTACCTCAATCTGATGAAAACCATCTATGACAACCCAATGGCTAACATATGATTCTAAAAGTAGAAAACTGAACTCTTTTACTCTCAAATCTGGTAGAAGACAAGTATGTTCTCTTTCACCACTGTTCTTCAATATAGTTCTGGAATCAATAGATGGAGCCATCAGACAAGAAAGAGAAAGAAAGGAACAAGAATAGGTAAAGAAGTTAAACTATCATTATTTACAGATGACATATTACTCTACTTGGAAGACCCAAAAAACTCCACCAAGAAGCTACTGGAGCTAATACAGAAATTCAGTAGCATAGCAGGATAAGTCAATACCCAAAAGTCAATAGCATTCCTCCATACAGATAAACACACTGAGAGGGAAATTAGAGAAACAATGACTTTTACAGTAGCACTGCAAAAAATGAAAAACCTTGGGATTAATCTAACTAAAGAAGCAAAAGTACTGTTCAATGAAAATTACAGTACTCTGAAAAAAGAGATCATACAGGATTTCAAAAAATGTAAAGATATTCCCTGCTCCAGGAAAAGCAGAAGCAACATTTTCAAGATGGCCATACTCCCAAAAGTGTTATGCAGATTTAATGTAATCCCTATCAAAATATCAGCAACATACCTCACAGACCTAGAGAATTCATTCTTAAGATTTATTTGGAACCAAAAAAGATATATAATAGCTAAGGCAATCCTGGGCAACAAAGATAAGGCAGGAGACATTACACTTCCCAATTTGAAATTATACTACAAAGCTACTGAGACAAAATCAGCATGATATTGGCAAACACACTAGATGTGAGGATCAATGGAGTAGATTAGAAGATGCAGAAGCCTCTGCAAACACACTAAGCCACCTTCTCTTATTGAAAGTGGCCCAACATGCTTACTGGAAGCAAGATAGCCTGTTTAACAAATGGTTCTGGAGAAACTAGCTTTCTACATGAAGAACACTGAAACTCAATCCAGGTCTACCACCATGCACTAAAATAAAATCAAAATGGATTAAAAATATAAACATTAAGAGAGAAATACTAGATCTCCTGGATGGGAAAGTAGGAGGAAATACTGAAGACATAGGTGTAGGCAAACAGTTCATGAAGAAAAATCATACTTGAAAGAATTACCAACTGGAACCTCCTCTTATTAAGAAGTTTTGACACATCAAAGGTTATTAGGAACAGAGTGAAAAGACAACCCACAAATTTTGAAAAAATCTTAACTAATAAGCACTCAAAGAAAGGTGTTCTCTCTAGAATTTAGAAAGAAGTAAAAAACAATAGGTCCCAAAATTTAAAGACCCAGTCCAGAAATGGGCATCTGAGATGAACACATGCTTCTCAGAGGAAGAAATTCTTCAAGCTAATACATGAAGAAATGCTCCACATCACTAGCCATCCACAAAATGCAAATTAAAACAACACTGAGATACCATGTCGCCACACAATGAATTGTTATCATGAAGTTATCAACTAATAAGTAATGCTAGAGAGGCTGTGGGGGGGAAAAACTTCTTCACTGCTTTTGGGAATGTAGACTGGAGCAACCATTATGGAAATCAGTGTGGAGACTTCTCAAATCACTAGGACTTGAAATCACATTCAATCAAGCTGTCCCCATACTAGGACTTTTACCAAAAGAACTGAAAACATCATATCATAGTGATGTATGTGTTCCTATGTTTACAATAGCACAATTTGTGATAGCCAAGTCTTGGATACAACTGAAATGCCCATCACCTAAGAAATGGATGAAAAAGTTGTGGTGTTTTTATACAATGGAGTATTACTCAGCTATAAAGAATGATAAACTAGAATCCTTCACATATAAGTGGACGCAACTTGAAGATATGCTCATAAGTGAAATATATCAGATCCACATACGTAAATATCATAGACTTTTCTTAGTGTAAGAACTCAAAACCAGAAATAAAAATAGAAAGGTAAAACACAATTAAATGGAAAGTGAGAACTTAAGGATTAAACAATGAAGTGAGGACAAGGAGAAAAGTTAGGAAACATGGCAGGGGCAAACCATATATTTATATACACAAGGTGGTTAAGGTAATGTTCCTGAGAATCTCCATCAGGTTTTTGAAACTAGCAGCCAATTGGTAGAATTCTTACACTGACTAACTATATATGCTGATACCTGTGAACTAAGTAACAGCACGGAGGATAGCAATGTGTAGTACTAGGGTCAGGCTTGGAATGCCTGTCATTCTGGACTTCTAAATACATACAGCTTCTAATGTATCAATTAGTGTTATGCTCTCTCTCAAGTAAAGTTTTTTTTTAAATGTAATACATTTCATGTTATATAGGTCTTGCTTTATCTTGGTCTTTTTTTTTTTTAACTGGGGATTGAACTCAGGCCCTTGTGCTTGTCAGGGAAGCGCTTATTCTACTGAACCATCTCCCCACCCTCTATCTTGGTCTTAATCATACAACAGAAAAGTATAAAAACAAGGTATAAAAAGTAAAGCTGTATTACAACTAAGCTGTGAAGGGGTCAACACTTTCTGACATTGACAGTCTTACAGATCACCCATTACTATTTTGGAGTACTGGACTATATTGGATTATTTTGCTGACTTCACTCAGCTACAATATTTAAATGACAGTAGAATATCCATCTCTGACAAAACTAAACAGAAAAAGGGGATAAAAATGAAAGACCATATTGTATTTCTATATACCAAATAGTTAGGATAGATATGCAGCTACTTTCTCTTAGTTCAATGAGAAGAAAGATTTGTACAAATAGTGTTTGGACAGTATATAATGTCTGCATCTTGTACTAAGAATAACCACTAGAAAAACAACAATATGCAATGTATTAATTATTGAAACTGTCCTACTAATCCATCTTGAAGCTGTCTCATTGTTCTTTCTTTCTCAGTAAAATTAATTTAAAATTGTACTAAAGGAAAGAAAGAGACTAGAAAATAATGTCATAGGACTGTCCTGCTACAATGTTGTATAAAGTTAGATTTCTAAATTTCTGTGTGCAAATGTGTAATTGTTTATTTTTATTTGATTATTTTATTTTTTCACATTCTATAGAGATTTAAAGTAGTATATCAACAATTGTTGGAAAATATCTGTTCCATGTTATGTCTAAGGCGTTTGATGTTCCAACATGTGGTGATGTTAAGATCAACTGCCAATATTATAGGGCAACAATATCATGAAACTTCTCATCTGGAGGGTTAAAAACTTAAGTTTTCAAAACACAAAATTAGATCAAAAGAAGCAATTCAAAGATAGCCAAAAGTTTGGCCCAAGCCCTTCAATATCAGTGATGACTCAGGACATAAGAGAACCTGTACTGTAACATCCTGTAACTCAGCGGTGTCCCAAATTTCTTGTTCAACGAGATTATGGGGCCACAGAGGAAAGTTATCAACAATGTGTAGTGGGCCTAAAAAGAGTTACTTACAGAGAAAAAAATTTTCTCAGTATTTCACAGAGAGCAAATTGGTCGAGCAATGGCTGTGATTCATTCAGATGGCTGACACTTACAAAAGATCTACAAACTGCTGTACGTGTTTTCAGGGTAAATCCTGAGGGGATTTGACTGTCCTTGTCATATACAAAAGTTACATTTTTTGTGATGTAGACATTGCTTTATCTTGGTCTTCACTATCCAGCAGAAAAGTATAAACATGAAGTATAAATATAAAACCATAATAGTATGCTGAGCTGTAATAGGATCAATTCAATGACTTCTGACATTGCCAGTTCTGCTGATAACTCACTATTGCTATGGACTATTGGACTACATTATATTATTTTGCTGAATTCACACTACAATATTTAAATGGCAATGGAATACCCATGTCTGACAAAACTAAACAAAAAAGGAGATACAAATGAAGGACCATTTTGTAAATATATATATATATATATATATATGCTTGTATATACAAAATAGGATAAATATACAGCTATTTTCTCTTAGTTCAATTAGAAGAAAGATTTATACTAATATTGCTTAGACAAGATATAATTTCTGCGTCTTGTACTCTGAACAACTACTCCGAAGAAAATATGCAATGTATTAATTATTGTAACTGTCCTACTAACCGGTTTTGAAACTGTCTCATTGCTATTTCTTTCTCTGTAAAAGAAATAAAAAACTAAACTTTTTTCCAGTGATTATAGTACCATTTTGTTTTGCTTTCACTTTCACTATGCAACTAAAATGACATGACAAGTATGCATACTTTTTCTTTCTTTTTTTTTTTTTTGGTGGAACTGGGGATTGAACTCAGACCCTTGTGCTTGCCAGGGAAGTGCTTTTTCCACTGAGCCATCTCCCCAGCCCCGAGCATACTTTCTTAAGCAGGTGCTTATCCCAAAAATTTTGGGGTTTTGAAACTTGCATTAGAAAGAAATATCTTTGAAATTATGTTTTTTTGTGTAAACATCATATTGTCTCACTAGCGTGAGAAAGTGAATGAGTAAATGAAGTCCAAAATGTGCAAAAGAACGTGCCTTTGATTGGTGGACTCACGAGAACCCATGATACCCAAGACAACTAGTCCCAGAAGCACAGTTTAATCAGTGTGTCCAGCAATTTGGCAGTGTCTGAAGCAGGAGCAAAGAGCCAGAAATGAGGCTCTCCAAAGGAAGAATAGTTTCATCACTCACATGCAGACACCAAGAACAGATCCATACACAGAGCAACTGCCATTGCAAACTTGACTAGAGTACACAGCAAATTTCTTATTTTAATACTTTTATTTTCTGTTGTCAGTCTTATAGGCAATTTCTTCCTTATCTGGTTGGAAATTATCTTTTTTTATCTTCAAATTTGCATTTGTTTTTTTTTTCACATTTTTCTCTCCTCCCTTTTAGACTCTAATTTTGGTCTTTCTCTACATACTTCTCTCTCTTTCTCTTTCTTCATTGTTTAAATTTCTCACTGATATTTTCATTTTCTTCTATTTATCCTTTCTTTCTGTCCTCAACTACTTTTTGAACTTAATTTAAACTTTCAAATGAATAAACATTTTTGATTACTCTTTTGCATCCTATTTCAATTTTTCCCTCTCATGTTCTCCAGTTTTTCAAATTTCAGTTAATCATGCTTTGAACTCAAACGTTCACTCTACTATATTTGAACTAATTTATAACTTTGTCCTGTACCCTACTCATCTTAACACCCACACTCTCCCAACAGGGTAAAATCACTCTACTAAACAAGTATATGTCACATGTTTGCTTTTTTAAGTATAACTTTAGAGTTTGCTCCTGTAGTTGGAGTTAGCAGGTTAAAGGTTGCCATACTGTGTCAGGGATTAGATGTACTTGAAACTACTGTTATTACTAACTCTACTAGTCTAAGTCTAGTGTTGTGCATCTTATAATCAGTTTTTTTTTCTTTGTATGATAACGCTGTGATTGTATGGGGTGATGATTTACAAGAAATCTTAGTGCAAAAATACTGGGTGTTTTTTTTTTAGTGACAGTGCATTTTTACAAATTGGAAGGAAGGTTCTTCAGGTATCTATAATGAGCCATCTACATTTAGAAGACAGCCCTGAAAAGCAGATATATCATATAAAAACTTCAATATCATTGAAAAGCTTATTATCATTATAAATCAGAAAGCATAAGTATAGAACATAAAAGTGACAAGATGTAGAAGCAAACCCCAGATATTCAGATTACCCAGCATAAGCCTGGAGCACAATGAGATGGACAAAATTAGAAGTAAACAGTAGAACTTTCTCAAGTGATAGCAAAAAAAAGTGAAAAGAGAAGAAATGTCTGTACAGAAAATAATCTCTCAGGTACAAAAAGAAATGATGCTAAAAATAAAAGACATTAGAAAGGATATAGATAAAAGAATAGATGAGTCTAGAAAAATGATGGAAAACATGTATCCAATATAGGCAAGAAATAGAATCCATGCAAGAGATACAAATAGAAATTCAAGAGATTAAAATCTTCATTGAAGAATAGAATGAAGGAGAGGATACAAATTGAAATCTTGAAGACAGAATTTTAGCTAGTCATCATGAATAGAAAGACTTATTAAAAATGGAAAAAGGCTATGAAAAGTCAATCCAATAGCCACAGGAGCATGAAAAGAAGAATAACATAAAATTGACTGAGGCCAACGAGAAAACTGGAAACAGCACAAATACTCTCAATAAACTCTTTGCAGAAATAATGACAAATACCCAAGTATGAATGTGATTGATGTACAAATAAATAAAGAAAATAGAACTCAACAAGCCATTGCCAAAATAAAACTACACTAAGACACATAATATTCAAGATTCCAACAAAGAACAGAATATTAAAAGTTGTTAGAATGAAGAAGCACGTAATCTATAGAGAAAAACCCACCAAAATCACTGTGAACTTCTCAACAAAAAACCCTCAAGTTAAAAAGAGCTTGGAGTGGAGTTTTTCAAGTGCTGAAAGAGAACAACTACCAACCCAGATTGATGTACCCTGAAAAATAATGTAGCAAAATTAATGAAGAACTAAGATCCTTCTGTGACAAAGAACAAGTAAAAATATTCATGACCACCAAATCAACCCTATAAAGAATACTGAAATATATTCTAGGCAGATAAAAATGATCACAATTCCAAGAGCAATAACAAAAAGAAACTAGAAGGAAAGGCATGCAATTAAGCAGAGGAGAAAATCAGGGAACCAACAGCAAAAAAAGATCATGACCAAGACAAGCCAATATATTAGTGATAACCATCAATATATAATGGCCTTAATTCACCAATCAAAAGAAACAGACTGGAAGACTGGATAGTAAGACAAAGTTTCACAATATGCTGCGTACAAAAAAAAAAAACACATTTCACTCAAAAAGAAATTCTTAGAATGAAAGTCAAAGGATGGAAAACAGTACCCCATATGCCAGGAACCCAGAGAAAAGCTGGGGTAGATATTCTGTTCACAGACAATGGGAATATCAATCCAAGAATGATCAAAAAAGATAAATTCATTATATACTTGATAGGGAAAACCTTGAAGAGGAGATAACTATAACAAATATGTATGCACCCAATACATGAGCACCCACGTATATAAGAGAAATATTAATAGACTCAAAAATCAAATAAGTTATATAACAAATTTGAACATAATTTTAAATTTTGTGAAAAATATCTGAATTGAACCAAACCTGTGAACAAATGAATTTAGTAGGTATTTTCAAACTGTTTCACCTAACATCATCAGAACGTCCATTCTTCTTAGCTTCACATGGGACATTTTCTAACTTAGACCTTATTCTAGGCCATATAACATGCTTAAGTAAATGTAAATGTATTGAAATTATCTCTTGCATATTATCAGACCACAGTACAATGAAACTGGAAATTAGTGACAAAAGAAACCACAAAAACTCAATAAACACTTGGAAATTAGACAATACCTACTAAACAATCAATGGGACACAGATGAAATTAAAGAAGAAATTAAAACATATCTACAATTAAAAGAAAATGTAGATGAACCATATTGCAACTTATGGAGCACAATGAAAGTAGTACTATGAGGAAAATTTATAGTGGTGAATTTTATTTCTTTTTAATTTTTTAATGTATTTGATACAGGGTCTACAGGGTCTCACTACACAGCTCTTACTCATAGTGAACCTCCTGTTTTCAGCCTCCAGGTGCTGGGATTACAGGCACGCACCACCACACCCAGTCTCCATCACAGGCTCAGTGCGCCCTGGGGGTGGGGTCAGAATAGCATGCCCAGAATAGAATCCCTGCCACTGACTGTTCCTAAGCAGCCACTTTAGTCTGTTGAGCCATCTGGCCAGGCCTATAGTGGTGAATTCTAGTACTAGGAGAGTAGAACAAGGACAAAGAAACAACCTAATACTGCATCTCAAGCTTCTAAAAAACAAGAGCAAGTCAGGTCCAAAACCCATGCAACAAAGGAAATTATGAAGGTCATAGTAGAAGAGAGTAATACAAATAATAGAGATAATTAATAGAGAATTATTACTTTGAAAGAATAAATAAAATTGATAAACAACCAATATTATTTTTAAAAAAGGTTTAAAAAAAAGACTCAAATTTAGGCATTGAGGAGTGAAAAGCTTGAAATCACTACAGATTCTGTGGAAATTCAGTAGGTCATCAATATATCTTTTCTTTCATAGGATGGAAAACAGAAAAATTGGACATATTCTTAGTTATAAAGTACCAAAGCTAAATCAAGCAGATATAGAAATTGTGAGTAACTCAATATCAGTTAATGAAATTGAAAATGTAATTACAAATTTACCAATAAAAAGCCCAGATCCTAATGGATTCATTGGTGAATTCTACAAGAAATACAGAGAAGATTTAATGTCAACACCCCACAAACTCTTTAACAAAATTGAAAGGGAAACAATACCCCTTACTCATTCTGGGACGCAAGTATAACCTTGATACCAAAACTAGAGAAACACAAAGCAAAAAATGAGAATTATGGGCTAATCTTAATGAACATAGATGCCAAAAGTCCTCAATAAGATAGTAGCAAAGAGAACCCAACAAGCCATCAAGAAGATTACACAACATGAGCAAGAAGAATTGATCCCAGGAATGCAGGGATGGTTTAATACAGGCAATTCAATAAATGTAATATACCATATCAACAGAGCCAAAGAGAAAAATCATGCGATCATCGCAATAAATGCAGTAAAAGCTTTTGAAAAAGTTCAACACTCGTTCATGGTAAAAACCCTTACAGAAAATTGGATTAGATGGTCTTTACCTCTACCTAATAAAATCCATATATGACAAATCAATAGGCAACATCATACCAAATAGAAAAAACTGCAAAATTTCACACTAAAATCAAGAACAAGATGAGAATGTCCACTATCACCACTCCTATTTGATATTATTCTCAAAACATTAGTCAGAGAAATTAGAAAATAGAGAGAAAAATAAAAAGAGTAATGTTAGGAAAGTAAGAAGTTAAATTATTATTCATGGGAGTGTAAGCTGATACAACCATAATGGAAATCAGCATGGAAATTCTTCAAAAGCTAGTATTGGAGCTCCCATTTAAGCCAGCTATTGCTCTCCTAAGTAGTTTTTTTCCAAAAGAACTGAAACCATCATACCCTAGTGATATATGAGCACCCATGTTTATAGCAGCAGAATTTGTCATAGATGAATCTTGGAAACAACCCAAATGTCCATCAACTGAAGAATGTATAAAAAAAGATATGGTATTTTTACACAATGGGGTATTATTTAGCTATCAAAAAGATAAATTTGATGGTTTTGTACATAAATGGATACAGCTAGAAACTATATTGGTAAGTAAATAAATCATTTGCATGTGCAAACATTACATTATCTCACTAGTGTGAGAACCAAAGTGTAATAAAAATCTAAAAGGCACAACAGATACTGTGAAAGGGAAAGAAATTTGTTCAATGGGAAAGACAAACTG
>NW_004524679.1:5323592-5330999 GCF_000260255.1 Octodon degus | reverse complement strand
ATTCTTATTCCCTTTAATTTCTTACAACTTTTTTTGTTAATGTTTTGTTTTGATTTATCTTTAAACAAATCTTGTACATTGATATCTGGTAACTTGAGCAACTAATTTGACAATAGCATCATGTAGCACAAGAACCATTCTTGAATTCCTTTGTTCAGTGAAATTTTGTGTCATTTTTGGTCTTTTTCCTATCACTATTTTGTATTCTTAAGAAAAAAGATGAAATGATACTCTACACAGAAGACCCCACAAAACTCCACCAAAATATTTCTAGATTTCATAACCAAATTCAGTAATGTAGGATCATACAAAATTAACAGTCAAAAAAATCAAGAGCATTCCTATTAACAAAGAATAAATTCACTGAGACAGAAATTAGTGAATCCACACCATTCACAACAGCATACAAAAGATGAAATACTTAGGAAGCAATGTAAAAAAAGATCTATGTATTGAAAAATATAATACTATGAAAAAGGAGCTTGAACAGGATATCAGAAAATGTAAAGCTATCTCTTGCTTATGGATTGGAAGAACAAACTTCTTGAAAATGACCAAACCAAAATTATTATATAGATTTAAAGTTATCTTGATCCAAATACTATTAAGATACATTATAGAACTAAAGAAAACATTCCTAAAATTCAACTGGGACCAGAAGAGACTGAGAATAGGAAAAGCAACTCTGGGCAACAAAGGTAAGGCAGTAGGCAACACAATCTTTGACTTCAAATTATGTTAAAAAGAACTGTGATAAAATCAGGACACTACTGGCAAAAGAAACAGATCTGAGGGTAAATAGAACAGATTAGAAGATACAGTCAAAATTACAATCACACTCAGCCACCTTATCTTTCTTTAGATTTTATTTTCTTTTATTTTGAAGAGTAAAAACAGAAGCAAAAATAAATAGCACAAAGAAACAGGGTAATATGCACATGTTACAGATTTTCAAAACAGGAATAGCTAATTAACAAAGGTTGTTATATTATCTTTTTTATCTTCAAATCTGATGCTCAGATTAGAAGATATAGTTATACAAGATTGGGGAGATAATTGAATATTGGCAATTGCTTTCAAGAAATCTTGCAGACTCAAGGACTGGGGTTGCAGATGCAGGGATGGGGATTTGATCCCTAGTGTGATGTGGCAGCCCCACCCCCAGGGCACACTTAGATAGTGACTGGGACTGGGCATGGTGGTGCATGCCTGTAATCCCAGCATTTGGGAGTCTGAAAACAGGAGGATCACTATGAGTCTGATCTGTGTAGTGAGATCCTGTAGACCTTGTACTAAATATAAGAAGAAAAAATAAATCATTTTTTCCTTGGCGCTTTTGTGTTAATTTATTTTAAAGGTAGGGTAATAATTGGTAAGACTTTAGGAATGGTATATATTTAGGAGGACAAGATTAAAAAAAAAAGAGCAAGTTGAGAGGCATTCAATCATGGGTTTTGAATTGCACATTGCTGTCCATGATGTAGATTCTCAGATTGCAGGTATCAGCATACAGAGTTAGTCAAGGTAAAAATTCTAAACACTAACTGCTTTTTCAAAAAAAAATCGGATTGAAATTATTAGTACAGTTATCTCAGCTATCCTGTATATATACTTACATGTTCCACCCTACTTTTCTCCTACCTTTTCTCCTTTCTCTCATCCTCATTATTTAATCCTTAAATTCAGTTTCTTTCTGTACTACTATATCTATGCTAGAGAGGCAACATGATATTTACACATGTGGATCTGATTTATTTCACTTATGAGTACAGCCTCTAGTTGCATCCACTTACCTATAAAGAATTTGAGTTTGTGTTTCTTTATAGTTGTGTAGTACTCTATTGTATAGAAATGCTACATCTTTTTCATCTATTCCTCAAGTGATGGGCATTTTGATTGTTTCAGAGATTTGATTATAACAAATTTTACTGCAATAAACATGAGTGCACATATATCACTATGGTATGATGTTTTCAGTTCTTTTGGGTAAATACCAAGAAGGGGATTAGCTGGACTGAATGAGAAATACCACAAAGACTCAACTACCGGGATCTTATCTTATTGAGAAGTTTCTGCATGTCAGAAGAGATCACCAAAAGAGTGAAAAGACAACCCACAAATTGGGGAAAGAATCATAACCAACAATCACTCAGACAAAAGACTTCTATCTAAATTATATAAAGAACTAAAAAAAATTGGCACCCAAAATTTAAAGGCGTAATCCAATAATGGGCATCTGAGGTAAATACACACTTCTCAGAGGAAGAAATACAAATGGCAAATAAATACATGAGAAAATGTTCCACCACACTGGCCATTCGAGAAATGCAAATTCAAACAATATTAAGATGCTATCTCACCCCAGAAAGAATGACTATGTTAAAGTAATCAACTAATAAGAAATGTTGGAGAGGCTGTGGGGAAAAAGGAACACTTCTCCACTGGTGGTGGAAATGTAGACTGGTACAACCACAATGGAAAATAGTTTGGAGAATCCTTAAAACACTAGGACTCTAGAGGGCTGGCAAAATAGCTCTGTGGCCTAAAGCACCTGCTTAAGCAAGCTTAGGCTAGTGCAGGGACCACAGTTCAATCCCTGGCACCACATGTCACATCAACTCACCCTCAGGGAGGGCTGAGCCAGCCAAAATCAGGGTGTAGTTTCACATATCTGTAATCCTGGTGCGGGAGAGGCTGAAAGCAGGAGGGTCACCATGAGTCCAAGCTGAATAGTGAGACCTTGCAACAACCAAATATATTAAAAAATAAAAGAAATCACCAATATTGTGAAAGGACAACAGAGTGGCAAAGTTTCTCAAGACAACAATTTCCCAGCAGTGGAAAAAATTATAGCTATCTCTGCATCAGACAATGGACTTATATCTAAAACATAAAGTATTGAAAAACCTTAGACTCGCCAATTTCAAAGTCTCAATCCACAAAAAGAAATCTGAGAAATATATACCTTATACCCCTGATGAAATAAAATTACAAATAAATATGTGAAAAAAATCTCAACATCACTGGTCATTCAAGAGATGGAATTTAAAACAACACAGATTTCATCTCATCCCAGAAAGAATTGCTATCATTGCAAAGTCAACCAAGAACAAACATTGGTGGAACTGCAGGAGGAAAAAGAATCCTTTTCCACTGCAGGGGGGAAAGTAACTGGTACACCTACCATGGAAATCAGTATGGAGATTCCAGTAAAGTAGGGCTAGACGTCCCAATCAACTTAGCTCTTCCTCTTCTGGGTATTTTCCCAGAAGAATTAAAAACATTGAACCACAGAAATACATGTGCACCTCTGTTTATAGCAGCACAATTAGTAATTAGTACACATTGAAAACAACTCAAATGCCCATAAGCTGCAAAATGGATAAAAATGTGGCATTTTTATGCAATGTCATAATAGTCAACTATAACGAAAGATAAATCTGAAAATTTTGTAGGTAAATGGATACAATTTGAGACCACACTCATAAATGAATTAAATCAGACTCACATTTGTAAACATAATATTGTCTGTCTGGTACAGAAAAATGAAAATATAAATAAGATCAAAAGAAAGGAAATGACATATATATATATATATATGATAATTAAGATGGTTATATTACTGATTTCTATTAGTTCATTGTAAAGAAAGGTTTATGATTCTTTGACTATATCTGTTAACCTGAGAAAATACTTTGAAGATAACAATGCACAATGTACAAACCATTGTTACTCTCCTATTATGTTTTTTACATTTTCTATCATTGATTTTACTATTTTTTCTCTTGCAAATAAAACAGAAAATAAAACATCATGATAGAAAGTAAAAGAAAGAAAGATTCAGAATTCTAAGTAGGAGAAAACAGATAAATCATGTTTCTTTTTCTCCCATTATTTTTCTCTCCAAACAATTCAAAATCTAGGATGTTGGATTCTACTACCTTGGATCACATACCAACCCCTTAACTAAGGGTTCCTGGAATTCTGGCAAAAACTACCTTACATACATTGTTATAGGTACGTCTCTATCAGTCAAAAATACAGAAGAAACAATTAAGGGTTTTTGGGTTTTTTGCCAACAGAGTAATAAATTTTGCTAACAAGCAGCAACACATCTGAGCCAATCTTTTCCTCCCTATGCTACCAGTTATTCTAATGTCATTTATGGAAAATTAATGGTAATTCTGTAGAACTCTAAAGCCATCTTATCATTTAGTGAGGACCTAGAATTTCAAAGATGTTGTGTTCCAAATAGTAATTTCAGAAAACATTGAGCTGACTCCTCACTAAAACAATTATGAACCTTCTTTGTAATGTTGGGTGGGGAGGATGACATGAGTACTTAGTAATGTGTATTGCTACAATAACTTGTGACTTCTAAGTATAGTTACTGGTTTCTATGTGTATTGCATAGTCCAGAGCTGTAAATTTGAAACACCTAAACAAATGAGGTATCCCAAATAAGATTTTGTAAAGGGGTGGCATTAAGTCTCTAGGAATATCATGTTCCTGGGAATATACTGTCTGAGAGTTATATGTGATGTAAAAGCTCATCTTTTCTTTGAGATTTCTGGAGAACTAATATCTTACCTAAGAAACGTATTTAAATGTTTAGATCATATGTTGTAAGTTTTCCAAGCCTCTATTTCTCTTTTAATTGGTTGTGATCTTTCTGTTTCTTTATCTTGGTGTCTATAATATATATTATTAAAAGAACTAATAAACAAAAAATTTTGATGTCAAATTGCAACTATATATTACTCAAATGAAAACCGAGAGAGAGAGAGAGAGAGAGAGAGGGCATTTCCCTGATCATAACAATAGAAGCAGAAGTAACACTGAATAAAGCTATTGTAATAAGAAGTCTGTGAACCTTCCCAACTGGTTCGGGTTTGTTTTGACAAAGGTGGAGCTGGTTATACTACATTGTTGTTATTACTGATAATTATTTATATTGTGCTAGGTAATAACTATGTAGCATTTTACAATATCACAAATAAAACCAGGTTTGTTTCCTATAGCTCATGAAATATCACTTGAAATAAATATTTAAGGTTTCAGAAAATAGGATTTCATGATAATTTTAGGCATATCTCAACTTCATCTTGAATTTCATAAATATATTTTGTACAATTTTATGTGGTTCTGTGGATTAAAGAAGGGTCTTGTGCTCAACCACCAAGCTACATCTCCAGCCCCTTGTTTTCATTATTAATTCCTAAAATGGATGGTGTTTTCAAATTTGCAACATAAATTTATCAGCTATTTTTGGCATCCGTCTTGACATGACAAGTCTGCTTCCATTTGATTCATTTATTTCATTCGCTCAAAGTATTTTTGTTTGGTATTCCCAAAGATCAGGAACCTCTCTTTTTGTCTAACATAACAGATTTTAAACAATGCTTATTTGTACTAATAGAGTGCTTCTGTTAGACATTTTTAGGTTGTGATTGCTGTGAACAGACAACTGAAGAAAAGTAGATATTATATCAATTTCTTTGAAGCCATCATGATCCACAAAGTATTCTTAATATTTATATAGGCAAATTTAAAACCAAAGCATTTCCTTTAGGGTCAAGCTAGAAGTATTCCAGCACAGATGGTGAATCAGTGAAAAGAAAATCTGTAACAAACCTTAAACTAGTAATGCTACAAAAAATGTTAAACTCCGTATGTGAAAATACTTCAGAATGGTTCATCCAAGGTTGATATTTTTCTGGATCCACACAGATTGGCTTGATATTTAAGGAGAAGACAATTGACTTGAAGCCTTTATATTGAAGTGGATGCCACTTGAAGATATACTTATAAGTGAAATAAACCAGACACACATGTGTAAATATCATATTGTTTCCCTACTATAAGAACTCAAAAGAAGAAATACAAATAGAAAGGCATAATACAAGTAAAAAGAAAGCCAGAACTTGAGGACTAACTAATTAAGACAATTGACAATATTACATTTTCTATTTGAAAAATATTTTATTAGTGCATATGTGTACTATATAATGAATACATTACTTAAGGGTAGTTGGTACATGTGCATAATACATGTTAATTTTTTTCATTCTTTTCATATCTCTTCCATCCCCAGTCCCTCCACCTCTTGGTCTCTTCCTTTTTGCAACAGATGTATCTATTTCCTGCTGTTTTCCTTATGTTTTCCCTTTGGCTATATTTTATGGTTATCATATATTATATTTTAGTGTCAGCCTTATTAGTAAAGTGAAGATATATTTTTATGTTTATGTATACATCTGTTACATTAGAAGCTAGCAAATTTAAAATAACTGTATTGCTCAGCCAGCCAAATAGCTCAACAGATTAAGGCACTTGCAAGCAGACACAGGGGCTGGGATTAAATCTGCAGGCTTGCTGTGCCGGCTCCACCCCTGAGACGTGCTGAGATAGCAATTGAGACTGGGTGTGGTGGCACGTGCCTGTAATCCCAGTTTTGGGGAGGCTGTAAACAGAAGAATCACTATGAATCTGATATAGTAATGAAACCCTGAACACCGTGTAGACCCTTCCCTAAAATACAAAATTACAACAACAACAAAAAAACCAAAAAACGAAAACAAAATCTACATTGCTTAAAGTCTGTCTCTCTGTTTCTTTTGTCTCTGTTACTTTTTACCTCTCTCTCTTTCTCTCTCTCTCTATCTATCTCTCTTTCTCTGTCTCTCTATCTCTTCTCACTTAATGAAATCTGATAGTGAGCATATTCATTATTATCTGGATTTCCTCTCAATATTATTCTCCAGGCATATAAAATATAAAATTAAGTACAAGGTACATGTTTTAGGAATTATTGCTTTAATATCCTTTATGACCACATCAAAGGGCCAGTGAGATAGCTCAGTGGAGTAAGCACCTTCCTAGGCAAGCGTAGGGACCAAGATTCTATCCCCAGTACCACAGCCCACACTGCCCTGCCCCGCTTACATTGAGCCGGCCAGCAAAATGGGCATGGTGGTTCATGCCTGTAATTCCAGTGCTGGGGAGGCTGAAAACAGGAGGATCACTATGAGTCTGAGCTGTGTGGTGAGACCCTGCACCAAACATATGAAAAAAAGATGACATCAAAATTCTCTGAAAGAATTTGCATGTCTCTATAGCAGTTTAATGCTTTAATTAAATCATAGAATTGTACACCATACTGTATATATAATACTGTAATATTACTGTAATAATGTAATATTGTTCATCTAGATTAATAATGCTATTTTATATTTGTGAGGCATTATCCATTACTTACAAATGGGCTTTTAATTCTGTGCTATTGGATTTTAGTGTTAAAATATTTTAGCAGGGGCCAGGGAGATGACTCAGTGGAATAAGCGCTTCCCTGGCAAGCACAAGGGCCTGAGTTCAATCCCTGGTTCTGAAAAAAAAAAAAAAAATATA
>NW_004524679.1:5313218-5323492 GCF_000260255.1 Octodon degus | reverse complement strand
AAATATTAATCATATAAAACATTACAGTGGATCTTGCAATATTGGTTTTGTTTACATAATGTGTTATATTTTGAATATTTGTAAATTCTGGAATACTTCATATGAAGTCACATCCAAAGATTTCTTTAATATTCAAGTTAAAATGTTATGAAAAATTAAAAATCTTCGTGATCAGCATATTGTAATAAAACACAATTTCCAATATAGTTCCCAATGTAGGATATTGGGACTAAAGATTTTAACTTCATTGCTTAGCATGTGAATAAATCTAAGATTTTATGAGTGTTAGACACATCCAGCTAAACCAGTTTCAAATTTGTGCACACTTGCATTGCTCAAATTGGCAAATCTCAGCATGTTATAGTCTTGAGTACACTCATGAGTCATTGTTTTTTTTTTTAAGACTTCTTGTAATCTACCTTGTCAACATTGATGAAAATTAGAATGGAAATGTAATTGATTCATTTATAAGTGAGACCACATAAAATTACATCCCATACTTTTATCATCAGATATGTATTTTCAAGCGTGCTGGCTTGTAAGAAATAAAATACTATTTTCATGCAGACAAATGGTTTTACCACTTAGTGAAATAATTTACTTCAGTGATAGACTCAGCTGCCACCCATAGCATATATGAAAAGATTTCATTAAGTAAGTATAAGCAGTCAGTTTTGAAGCTCTAAATTTTATTTTTATTTATTTTTTCATAATTTTATTGATAAACAAATAGCAATGAGACAGTTTCAAATCAAATCGCTAGGACAGTTTCAATAACTAACACACTGCATACATTCTTCTTAGTGGTTAATTGCTGTATGAGATGCGGACTTGAGATCCTATTTACAAACACCATTAGAACATATCATTCTATTCATTAACAGAATGTAACTATATATCTATCCTAACCACTTTGAATACACAGATACAAAATGGACATTCATCTGCATACCCTTTTTTTTTGTTAAGTTCTGTTATTTGAATGTTATAAGTGTGTAAACTCAGCATAATATTCTAAAAGAGTCCAGTAGCCCATAATAGCATTGGGTCTTCTGTTTAACTGGCAATGTCAGAAATTGTTGACCTGAGTTGCCCACAGCTCAACATAACACCATGGCTTTCCTTCCTATATTTCATCTTCATCCTTTTCTGCTGGATGGTTGAGACCAAGGTAAAGCAGGACCAATGCAACAAGAGTTGTGAAGCTCTAATATTTTAAACCATTGACTTTGTGTTAGTTCTATAAACTGTGGTGAACCCATGCTAACTGCACAGAATAACCAAAGAAAATTTGAGAAGTTGATATTAGTACTTCAAAATTTTTTCTGAACTGACTTGTTTTACTGTTAAAAATATTAAAGTACATAATTCAAATTATGACACATTGACTTTTACTAAGGGAAAAGCACAAAATGAAGTCATAAAACCCCCTTTAATATCTGGGCATATTTCCCTATGCAGTTCACACTACTCTTGAAGTCACTACATAGCCCTGGCTGACTTTGAACTTAGCATGATCTTCCTGCCTCAGTCTCCAGAGTGCTGGGATTACAGGTGTGTAATATCATGCTCTGCTTATTTTCCCCTCTTAAGGCAAATTTTGTACTCCTTTTCTTATGATACAGTTTAGTTGGGTAAGTTTTTAAATTTAAGATGAAAGTGCAATTGCAATAAAATTATTGCATATAGAAAGACAGAGAAAGTACAGTTTTAGGAGAGAAAATCAGCAAACATGCAATATTAGTTACTTCATAGAAATTATATAGTATCCACAGGAGTTCATGTGTGAGAAAAGTTGGTCAAGTCAGAGATGACTGATTAGGATGAATATCAAATGGATAATTTTCAATGTTCTTGATTGCTTTTTTTAGTACTCCTTCAAACAAATTTCAAGCAACAAGGAGACTCCTCTTAGCTGTCTCTACACCAAAGGATTTCCATTTTCAACTACACTGAGTGCTAATTAGCTTTGGAGAGGTGACAGAGGAGAGAACAAAGAACGCTTCTAACACAAATGCATTCACTCTCTATATTTGAGTCATTATGTAAGGTGTATCTATCAGAATAAATATAGGTGCTTTTTATTGGAAAATAAAATATTGCTCTGTTTATGGGTGAGCCCATTTAAAATTACATCCTGTGTATAGACAATAAATCTGTGTATTGTCTCCCTGATAAATATATAAAATTCTTGTATAAAATCATACTCATTAAATAAAGGGTCAACTGGAGGCACAGCTTTAGATTAATTTCACTCCTATAACTTTAATCTTTCTGCCTGTTGCATAGTTTCAGCAACTCTGAGTATCTTAGCATGAAAATTGTATCAGAGGCTCTATAGTCACAAGATAATCCTTTATCCTCCAAGCACCTTCTCAGAAAACAGCTCTTCATTCAGTAATAAAATACTAACTACAGGGGCCAGGTATAATGCTCAATGGCACAGCATCTGCTCAGCAAGCACAAGGTTTTGAGTTCAATTCTTTATATATATAGAAAATTTTAATTTGTGCCATGTGAAATATTCATGGAGAAATGTAGGTGTTTTACATGGAATTGCTTTTGCAATAAAATGGGATCATTAAGAGAAGGCTTGGGGGGACCAGGGAGATAGCACAGTAGAATTAGTGCCTGCCTGGCAAGTGCAAGGACCTGAGTTCAGTCCCTGGTACTGGCAAAAAAAAAAAAAAAAAAAAAAAAAAGAGAAGGCTTGGGGTGGAGGAGATGGCTCAGTAGAATAAGCACTTGCCTGGCAAGTGCAAGGGCCTGAGTTCATTTCCCGGTTCTGAAAAGCAAAAAACGAGAGAGAGAGAGAGAGAGAGAGAGAGAGAGAGAGAGAGAGAGAGAGAGAGAGCTCATAGTTATTGTGAAGATGCTTTATGATAATGAAGTTTTAATGTGATATTTAACATTTTTTTAATTTTATATTTATATTGTGGACATTTGTAGTTAATTTGGTCTTCATATTTCTCAAGTATTTTTAAGTTCACACTAAACGGTGAGTGCATTTGAAATAATAACAAGAAAAGATTCTACTTGTATTTTAGAGGGATTGTTAGACTAGGATGGATTTAATTAGAGCCACTCTTATCTATAAATCAGACAAGGGTTTTAAGAGAACTGTGATGTACTTAATAACATGAACAAGGAATCATGTTGCAGCTTCTCCACAAATTACTATAATAATCCCTTCTACCATGGTTATACCGTTTACCTAGACACTCAGACTTTACCAACATTACCTAATTTAAAATTTGAAAATTCTATGGATATAGTAAATGCAAGTTAATGGTCAAAATAGCTCTCTTTTTTAGCTTTCATAAAAATGAACATAGAAAGGAGGTTTTATTAAAAAAATCTTAGAATAGATATGTGGGAGACATTTCAATTCTCAAATTTGAATGGCTACAAAGCAACAAACTGTTAGTAAGAAGAGTGCCACATGAGAGCCAAGAAAGCTGGTTTCAGTTCCTGGCATTGATACAAATCACCTAGTGAACTGAATTGTTGTTTATCTCTGTCCATTTGTAAAATGACCATGTTGGAATTTCTGATTTTTCCTGTTTCTTACAAATTTGACAAGCTCTGATGACTCCATTACCTTTTCCTGGTGTTTGAATAATTCTAATTCTTCTTGAAATGTCAAATTAAGAGGACTCTTTTGCTAGCATATTTTATAAATCATTACAAATAATTTTTTCCTGAGAATAAACACTGAGGCAGTATATATGAGCATGTTGCATACAATTCTATGCAAAATGTCCACCTATTTTTAGTTTATTTAAATCCCTTGTTATTGTAGATGTGATTGACAAGATTAATGGTGAGGGAAAAGTTATTCTTATTTGTTAGTTAATGCTAACTCCAATTCCTTTCTCCAGCAACAACTAGGAAAGGGCTGGAGTAACACTGAATTTATACATGCATACACAGAAGTACTTTGACACTCAGATTTGAATAACAAAAATTTCTCATTTTCTTATTTCACTTTTCTCACAGAACTTATTAGATTTAATGATGGTGGTGGAAAAGTAAAGCCCTGCTGAAATAGTTACACAATGAAGAAACAGGGAAACAATGTCCTGGGATTAGTCATTCAGTTAACTGATTTGAGGGTGATATTAAATATGTTCAAAATCTGGTGGTAAACAAAAATTTACTTGAGAAAGAGAGTATAGCAATAATTTATGTGACATTAGAAGCAGTATGCATTTAGAAGACATGAATGATAGGTATTCCAAGCATGATCTTAAGATTTTTTTTCTTGTATTTAGAACAGGACTTACAAGGTGTACAGGGTCTCACTAAGTAGATCGGACTTATAGTGATCCTCCTGTTTACAGCTTCCCAAGTGCTGGGATTACAGGCATGCACCCAGTCTCAATAGCCCTCTCAACACACCCCAGGGGTGGGGCTGGCACAGCAGGCCAGAGAATCAAACAGTTAGCCCCTGTGTCTGCCTAAGCAGGTGCTTTAATCCACTGAGCCATTTAGTTGGCTCTCATGGTTTTAATATTACTATCCTCAATGTAGTTATTTAGTTCACAGATATCGAAAAAGGTATTAAAAGAAAACAAGAGAAAATAAAAAATGCCATAGGATTGAGCTGCTACAATGTTGTATATGGTTAGATTTCTAAATTTCTGTGTAAAAAATGTGTAGTTGTTTTTTTTACATTCTATAGGAATTTAATGTTTAGAATATCAATGATTCTTACAAAACATCTGTTTCATGTTATGTCTAAGATGTTTGATATTCAGACATATAGTGATGTTAAGCCCAACTGCCTATGTTATAGGGTAATAATATCATTAAACTTCTCTTCTGGAGGGTTAACAACTTAAGTTTGCAAACCAAAAATTAGAGAAAAAGAAATGCTACAAGGATAGCCAATATTTTGTCCCTAGCCCTTCAAGGTCAGTGAGAACTCAGGAAATAAGAGAACCTGTACTGTAACATCCTGTAACTCAATGGTGTCCCAAATTTTCTGATCAAGGAGATTATGAGTCCATAGAGGAAAGTGATCAGTGGTGTATAGTGGGCTTACGGAGAGTCACCTAGAGAGACAAAATTCTCTCAGCTTTTACAGAGAGCAAATTGGTCAAACAATGGCCACGATTCATCCACATGGCTGATACTGGCAAAAGATCCACAAGGTACTGGTTTCAAGGTAAATCCTGAGGGGATTTGACTGATTTTGTTAGATACAAAAGTTACAGTTTTACTTATATTGGTCTTGCTTTACATTTGTCTTAGCCATGCAGCAGAAAAGTATAACCATGAGGTATAAAAAGTAAAGCCATATTAATATGCTGAGCTGTAAAAAGCTCAAGTCAACAACTTGTGACTTTTCCAGTTCTGCTGATAACCCACTACTATTATGGACTATTGGACTATATTGGGTTATTTTATAGCATTGGGTCTTCTGTTTAACTGGCAATGTTATTTTGCTGAATTTAAACACCTACAATATTTGAATGACAATGGAACACTCATCTCTGATGAAACAAAGCAAAAGAGGAGGATATAAATGAAGGACCATTTTGTAGTGAAATATATATATATATATATATATATATATCTGTATATACAAAATAGGATAGACATACAGCTATTTTCCCTTAGTTCAGTGAAATTTGTACTCATACTCTTTAGACAAGATATCATGTCTGCATCTTGTCCTCTGAATAACTACTAGGAAGACAACAAGGTGCAATGTATTAATCACTGCAACTGTGCTACTAACCTGCTTTGAAACTGTCTCATCACTATTTCTTTCTCATTAAATTCATTGAATCAAACAATCAGTCAATAAAATCTGGTGGTAGAAATGTCTGTAGAATCAAAAACTGTCAACTTTGGCAGTAGCTGGTAGATGATATATATTTTTTAAATGGAAGATTTATGCTCCCCAACTGGAGATAAATATCACAAATTGAAAACATGAGTTACTTCACTAAAATACATTAAAACAATACATTGATTCCCATGAAAATAATGTAGTGTCACAGAATTTGGGAAAGTTTTATTTTTATTTATGTCTTAATTCACGCTTACTCTGGTAAGTGGGAATTTTTTCTTAAATCTCAGAAAATATTTTGATAGAAATGGTAAAGAAGATGTTTAAACTGAGGTTTGCTGAACAAAATAAATTTTGATAATTTTAAGCAAAATGGTGATAAGAACCTTGAAAAGATGTATCTATAGGAGCAAGAACAACTCATTGCATGAAATAGGCTTACAAATCTGTTACTTTATAAAATCTTCAAGCTTTAGAACCTCAAAAATTGGGAAAAGAATCTAGAGTAGTTTACATTTTACAAGTGAGGGGGCTGTGGTCCACAGAATATAATGACTTGCCAAGGTGTGTGCACTTATATATGCATTCATGCACCAAATTTCTTATGTAACAGGTAAAGAGTACTTTTCTACCCATATCACTTTTAAAAGATGCACCTAGTAATTAACAGTTATATATTTAATTATAAGAGGTTATGAAAAACCTCTCTACAAAGGACCCACTAATGTAATTATGTAATTATAGGGATAAAGGCTTTCTAGTGAGAATTTCTTAAAGACAGAAGGAGAGAAGGAAGGAGAGGGGAAGCAGTGGGAGAAAGAGAGACAGAGAAAGAGGTAATACACATGTGGCTACCAAAACCATCTTTGTGTTAAACTAGTAATGGAAACAATAAAGCTGTCAAATTAATATTTATCTTCCCAAAAATTATATCCCAATTTTTTTTAAGTTCCGTTGTTGAATATTATAGGTGTGTAAACTCAGCAAAATATTCTAAAAGAGTACAGAAGCCCATAATATCATTGGGTCTTCTGTTTAACTGGCAATGTCAGAAATTATTGACCTGAGTCCCCCACAGCTCAACATAACAACGTGGCTTTACTTCCTATATTTCATCTTCATACTTTTCTACTGGATGGTTAAGACCAAGGTAAAGCAGGACCTGTGCAACAAGAGTTGTAGCTTTTTGGTCTGACAAGGTCAGTGAAATGCCCTCAGGATGTATCTTGAGATCCTGTACCTCAGATTGTAGAACCTTTGTCAGTGTCAGCCATGTGGATGAGTCACGGCCAATGCTTGGCCTATGTGCTCTCTGTGAAAGCCTGAGTGTCTTCTCCCCATGTGACTCTCCTTAGGCACACTCTACGTTAATCGATTGCTATGAAAATGGATTTAACTGACTCAAATATTAATTAATTTTATTGAGAAACAGCAATGAGAGTTTCAAACCGATTAATAGGACAGTTTCAACAGTTAATACATTGCATATTATCTTCTTAGTGGTTATTCATAGTACAAGATGCAGACATGATTTTATGTCCAGATACTATTAGTACAAATCTTTCTTCTCATTGAATTAAGAGAAAGTAGCTCTATATCTATCCTATATTGTATATACAAATACAAAATGGTCCTTCTTTTGTAACCTTTTTTTTGGTTTAGTTTTATTAGAGATGGGTATTCCATTGCCATTTAAATATTGTAGGTGCATCAATTCAGCAAAACAATCCAATATAATCCAGTAGTCCATAAGAGTAGTGAGTTATCCGTAGGACTGGTAATGTCAGAAGTTGTTGACTTGAGCCTTTCACAGCTCAGCATATTAATATGGCTTTACTTTTTATACCTCGATTTTATACTTTTCTGCTGGATTGTTAAAACCAAGGTAAATAAGACCTATATAACAAGAAATGTATCTTTTGTATCTGATAAGATCAGTCAAGTTTCCTCAGGATTTATCCTATTACCCTGTACCGCAGTTTGCAGATCCTTTGTCAGTGTCAGCCATGTGGATGAGTCATGGCCACTAATTCAATTTTTAAGTCAATAATAAACTTTGATAAATTCTGTGCTGAGGCATATGTGAGCTAACTAGTATAAATATTGGGGACAAAGGCCAGACTCCTGAAGCTTAAGTCAGTTTTTCATTTAACTTCTTCAAGCTACTTCAAGGAAAATTAACAGTTATGAAATAATAGTTGACCATAGTTACTTGGTATAACTGCTTTAAATCATAAGATGAGATGAATGTAAAGTCATTTAGGACCACTTCTGCTGAACTAAGAACATTAAACCAATTTTAACTGAATATATAAAATAAAAAATGAAATGCACATGTCTCTTGAAAAAATGCTCACACTCTACTACGCTCTTACTTGTGAAAGTGATCTGAACATTCTATAAACAAAGAAAACAATAGTTTAAAAATCCCATTCCTTAGATTTGATTATAAAACATACATTGTAATTCTTATTGGTGTGACTTTTCTAACAGTGAGTAAAATTATTGGCCTCATTGTATAATAAAATAGACATCAAATTGGAGTCTATCTACTTTCTAGATTTGTACCTCAGTATAAAAATTAGCATGGGTAATACAATATAATAAAAATTGTAAGCCTTAAATGCCTTCATTTATTTTTTTTATTCTATGACCAAAAAATGACCTAGTTATTTTGAGAAGCTTAAAAGTGAAATTTATCTCACCATAAACAATACCTCAACAATTAAACAGAAGAGTTGCAAGATCTTTGGGAAAGTTCTCTACTAATTAATATGATCTTATGTTTGCCTTCTTCTCACACCTTATAGGCACAGATAGTTAATTCTCAATTGGTATTTGTTGGTAAATGCAGAAGGAATTTTTATAGCTACCATTTACTGAGACCTTACTCTTTGCCAATCTCTGTGTTTGGTGCTTTACATTCATTTCTTACTTATGCCCATGATAAAGCTATGAGATGTGTATTTAATTACAGGTCTGTGGGAGCAAGAAACAAGAAAAAAAATCCAAATTACAATATACTCCAGAGCAAAATTGTAAACAAAGATATTGCATATCTTAGTTGTTTTTTTGCTTTTTTTCCTTCTAGATGTGAACATCTCTCAAAACTTTACAACTTGAAGTACCAAAGTATAAATAATGTGCAATACATTCCAATGGTACCTTACTTAGGGAATTTTAATTTTAAAGGGAATAAACCATATAGTAAAGCAATGACACTCTAAGGATGGCATTTTTATATGTTACATAGTATGAGAATTTAGTGATAGATATCAGGAAATATAGTCAGAGAAATTACATTATATAAGAAGCATCTGGAATTTGGGAGGTGGGTTCTCTGTCTCTCCTCTCTCCTTTTTTTCTCCCTCTCTCTCTTTCTCTCTCTGTTCCTCTCAGTCTCTATTCACCCATACCCAGTCCCCACACTATCCCAAATAATCTCAAATTTCAGTTATGGATTTTATAAAACACACACATAACTTAGAGGTAAAAGTTTTGATTGCTTAATAGTTCATGCTGAGGGATACTTAAGGTAAGATTCTTATCTGTTAGGAAAAGATATTTAAAGAAACTTGATTCTTCACATAAAGTAACCTTCAGCTTATCTATAACTTTAGTTGAACTCTGAGAAAGTATGCCAATTCTTTTAAGATTATGATAAACAGTGAACTGACTATTGTTGCTCTCCATTTTCATGAAATTATTTTTACATAGAATGGTGCTTTTTAATATTTTCTTTATCAATATGTATTTATATTTCATTAACATAAAAAATACAGTCTTCTTTCTCTATCAGAAAGGAAATTGCAGCAGCAGTAAAGGTGAAAACAATGGAAAATACATCCTATGACTTACTTAACTGCTCTTGTCCATTTCTGTGCTCACTCAGTATTCTTCAAACGTCTTTTACATAGTGAAGAGAAACAGATTTGGGATGCTATGCCCTTATCTAATGACTCAATTCACTTGTTACAAAGTCCTATGTGTGTATCACAGGCTATCGCATATTGGAGGAATCATGTAAATGATTGCTTCGTTAATTCTCAGTTTTATTACTTCAAATATTTACTTGTACCAAACAGTTATTACATTTTATATCCATGCTTTGGAAATCTCTATTTGCACCACTGAGTGTAAAAGTCTGGAAGACAATGTAACTGCTTTGCATGCAAGACTAAAACGAAGTTTCTAGATTTCATTTTATGTGCTAACAAATATGTATATGGTGTTTTAAATCATGTTACAAAAATTAGTGAAAATAAAGCAGGTAGTTTGTCTCATACATCCTAGTAAATATAACAGTGACTACAGACGTAATAATATATCATGTGATCACCACAGGAAAGCAACACTCTTGAAGTTACTTCTACCCCAAGTGATCTATCAGTAGGGATTTCTGAAGTACTGTATTGTTTTTCCAGAACTGGGGATTGAACTCAGGCCCTTGTTCTTGCCAGGAAAGCTCTTATTC
>NW_004524679.1:5309022-5313057 GCF_000260255.1 Octodon degus | reverse complement strand
TTTTTTTTATCAACTTCATATGCTTTTTTGTTGTTTTGTTTTGTTTTTTGTTTTTTTGTGGTAACAGAGATTGAACTCAGGACCTTGCACTTGTCAAGCAAGTGCTTATTCTACTGATCTATCTCCCAAGCTCCATATAATTTAATGAACAATTTGTAGTGGAAACTACCATAGCACTCATGAAGAAGAACCATTGTAATTATGAGAAAAAAAGTTTGGATTTCTTGAATTCACAAACAGGCACAGCAGTAGGGATAAAAAATAAAACATAAATGCTGATTATTAATTGCGGGAATGTTTACATTATGATATAAATTCAATCATTTTACTTCTTATATTTTAAGTTACTAGACACTTTAATTTTTTAATCCTTTTATTTTCAATAGTTGTTTGTGTTATTATCTTGTGTTCACCAAGGTGATGTTCCATATTTCATCTCATTTCTACATCAGAATCATCACATAACATAGCCAGGTGCTGTCATAAGAAGGATGAAAATAATTCATATGGTACTCATATGGTAATCATATTCAAATAATGGACAAATCTTTCTATTATTTAGAGCATTTCAATAAAAAACAAAATATAGGCATGTATTTTTTCTCTTAATCTTTGCACAATTCTATAATGTTTGTTTTGTTATTTTCCCTTTGTAGATAGAAAAATAGAGGTTCAAAGAGAATAAGGGACTAGCATAAGTTCTATGGGTAAAACTCTGTTCTGCTACTCCAGTCTAAGTCTTAGTTGTTTATCCCACACCGCTGATTTCCTGACCCAGTGCTGATGCTAATTTGCTCAAATTACCCTCTTTGGATATATTTGCTTCACCTACAAAACTGTTCTAAGATGTGGAACATAAACATTGACCTTTGATGGTTCAAATTGATAAACCAAGGATTGTTAGAAGTGGGAGCTTCTAAGTGGGAATATGTAACATCATTTCCTTTGGTTATACCTTCCAAAATTTCTTGTCTATTAGCTTTTGCCTTTCACTTCACAATACTGTATTTGCAATACAGCAGCCAGAACAATCTCTTTAAAACATAAATCTTATCATTTCATTCTTTTCCTCACAATTCTTTAATGACTTTTCTTATGATTCAAAGTTAAGATTGAAGTTCTCAAGTGGTCATATACCCAACATAATCTATGTTTCCTGCTCCATCTTGCTTCTTTTAGTCTGCATTTTCACTATTGCTTTACTTTAACTATGTCTGCTGGAACTAATGTCCAGAACCAAACACATACACAAAAATTCCAAGAGGGAGTTGTTACTTTATGTAAGTGGTTCTCTCTTGGTTATCCTGCAACAAATTTTGGTACTGGTTGGAACAAGTTAGAGCACTTGATAATGTCCCATCTAGTAGTAATCTGGTATCTCAGAACAGCACTAACATTTGATAAGAAAAGTTTGTTCATATTAGCTTGACAAAGAATGAGTATGATTTCCCAGGAAAGAAAGTACTGATAAAATTTACAAGTCTCAGGTGTTTTAAACTAATATTTCTTAAATGTTAACTTGTTTTATGAATTAAGCAGAATCTCTACCTTTAAAATCAAGGGAATTTGACAGAAAAAAATGAGTTGCACACATCCTAATTTTATGTTTGGATATAGCACGCTGCTCAAACTGACGCGTATAGTAGAAACAAGTTACAACAGGCACTTAATTGTGTACTACGCAAACACATTATTAGGGCAGTTTCTGTAGGCACAGCTCCAGTAGCAATATATTTTCGTGTTAAATCCTATTTACCACTACACCATGAAATGTGAAAACCAAAATCCTCAGAAGGAATTTTTCATTATCTTTTCCCTTACTCTCATGTACTATGATGAAACAAATATTTTGGTCATTCTTCAAGTTTAGAATCCTTATCTCGCTGAACTATTCAGCAATCAAATATATAGAAAGTTAGGCATACTTCCCTAATAAATTATTGCAGAGTATATTCAAAATAAATCAACAATATACAATCCAGCATAAAATAAGTAAGAATTTAATCAGTTTCTTGGGAACATTCAAGAACAGAGGAAAATATATTTGAAAATAAATCACTTGTGCATAAGATTAATATAAATTATCAAAACTTAACCATATTTAAGGAGGTAGGGAATGTGGTGCCAAAAAATGTGGAAAAAAAAGGTTCAAATAGGAAATGAGCCACCATAAACCTTTGATTACATTCTTGAAACTGTGTACAGAAATGGATTTATTGGGTATATATCACTTAAAAGGAATATTTTATAAATATCTTATGAAAAATTAATGCAAGTGGTAGAGCAAAGCAATCAACAAATAAGAAATTAAGAAGGAAACATTCTATAGGGATATAAACTTTAGAATATCCATGGTTGTTTGAAAATGCCAGGTCCATGTTATGTCTAAGGCATTTGATATTCAGACAGATAGTGATGCTGAGCTCAATTGCCTTTCTTACAGGGTAATAATCGTTAAGCTTCTCTTCCGGATAGTTAACAACTGAAGTTCGCAGACCAAAAATTGCAGATAAAGAAAGGCTACAAGGATAGACAATATTTTGGTCCTAGCCCTTCAAGGTCAGAGAGGACTCAGGACATAAGAGAACTTGTACTGTAACATCCTTTAACTCAGTGATGTCCCAAATTTCCTGTTCAAGAAGATTATGAGGCCACAGAGGAAAGTGATCAAAGATGTATAGTGTGCCTAAGGAGTCACCTAGAGAGAAAAAAATTATTTCACTTTTCACAGAGAGCAAATAGGTCAAGCAATGTCCATAATTCATTCAGATGGCTGACACTGACGAAAGAGTTGCAAGGTGCGGTATGCGGTTTCAGGGTAAAACCTGATGGGATTTGACCGACCTTGTCAGATACAAAAGTTACATTTTTTTTATTATATAGATCTTGCTCTATCTTGGTCTTAGCTATCCAGCAGAAAAGTATGACCGTGAGGTATAAAAAGTAAAGCCATACTAATGTGCTAAGCTGTAAAAGGCTAAAGTCAACAAGTTCTGACAATTGTCAGTTCTGCTGATAACCCACTACTTTATGAATATTGGACTATACTGGGTTATTTTGCTGAATTCAAGTACCTATGATATTTGAACTGGCATCAAGTATGAAAAGTTCCTTTAAAGACTTCTCCAAATATAGCTACTCTAACAGTAATGGGACACCCATCTCTGACAAAACAAAACAAAAAAGCGATATAAAAGAAGGACCATTTTGTTGTGAAAAAATATATCTATATATACAAAATAACTAGGATAGATATACAGCTACTTTCTCTTCTCTTACTTTAATGAGAAGAAAGATTTGTACCAACACTGTTTAGACAAGATATCATGTCTGCATCTTGTACTCTGAATAACTACTATGAAGGCAACAATATGCAGTGTATTGATTATTGTAACTGTCCTACTAACCTTTTCTGAAACTGTTTCAATGCTATTTATTTTTCATTAAAATTAACATTTTTTGAAAAAGAAAATTGAAAAACAACTGAAGAAGATGGGGAGGAGGAATGAAATAACAAGAGTGCAGTTGAAGGGAAAAATATTGATTTTCTACTAAGTGTTAGGGGCTTCACATACACACTTTAGTGCTCAGTATAACTCAGCAACATAACTCTTATTCCTTTATTTTGAGAAGAGTAAGTTGAGGCTCTGAAAGTTTATTAGTCTAAGGTCTTGTAACTTCTAATTGTCCCAGTTAGAATTCAAGCCTCAACTTGCCTGATTCCAGGCCATTTTGATCATTTTGGTAGGTCACACTTTGGTGATATTGCTGATATAAAATTTGATTGATAAGTCATGGTCTAGATGGATCCTTTTTTTTTTCTTTTCAAAGGTTTATTGATAAACATATAGCAATGAGACAGTTTTAAATCAAATCGAAAGTACAGTTTCAACAAATAATACACTGCATACATTCTTCTCAGTGGTTAATTGCTGTGCAAGATGCAGACTTGTGATCCTACTTACAAACACCATTAGAAAAAATCATTCTATTCATTAAGAGAATGCAACTATATATCTATCCCAACCACTTTGA
>NW_004524679.1:5290712-5307172 GCF_000260255.1 Octodon degus | reverse complement strand
CATTTCACGAATGGCTAGCGATGTGGAGCATTTTTTCATGTATTTATTCGCTTGTTTAATTTCTTCCTCTGAGAAGCGTGTGTTCATCTCAGATGCCCATTTCTGGATTGGGTCTTTAAATTTTGGGGACCTGGTTAGCTGGATCCTTGAGGTGGCCCACAAGCTATTGTATGCCATTCGTGAGAACATAATAATGTCTATTCTTTAGTTTTTCATAAGCATTCAGATTTCAGTTTTTAATAAAATTACATATATAACCTCATTAATATTTCATTGGATTTCTTTAATTTGGGAGGAATTATTCAGATTTTTCTAGAAAAATATCAGGGCCCGGTAGAAGGATGGCTGATGAAATCTTTGTTGCTTCAAAGAGGACAATAGTCTGTAATATTTTAACAAATATTCTTTAGGTATATTTTAAAACTAGAAATGTGATTGCTTTATGTGGCTAGTATAAAAAGAAAGACAAATATAAAAATACAATTGTTTAATCTCATGCAATACAATAAGTTCTCAAGTATAAGTGCTGATAATGGTGTTGTTTTGGGGGAAAAATCAATTATAGCTTATTCTTTGACTTCAAGTTTTGCTAAAGGATTTTCTTTCATAGTATTATTTTTCAATTGATGCTTGAAAAGTTAAATATAAACAACATATTCACATAAAAACCCAGGATATATGGAGCTCTTTTTTAAGCAATAGAAATATTCTAGAGTTCAACTGCAATAGTTAAATCATATGCTTAATTAAGGTAGACAGGTTTATGGCATGTAAACTTGAACCTATATAAAAGAACCTATATAAAACTGGTTGAATAAAGCAAAATGCAAATTACATTAAAAATAAATAGTAGGCCTGTGGAACACTTGTAATTTCTGTCCCTTGTCCCCAACATGCAGGCCTGGAGCTTGTGCTGGTGTGGATCCCACATTCTAAGAATGTTGGAATACTCTGGGCAGCCCGCGGGACTCTGGTAAGCTCTGAACATTGGCACTGAGTGCTCAGGCACGGAGCTTGTGCTTGTATAGGTCCAACCTTTTAAGAACTTAGGAGGATACTGGGTATCCTATGGGACTCTGGCAAGCTGCAATCTATTGGCCCAGCATGTGCAGGCACGGAGTTTTCTTGGTGCCTTGTCCAACCATTTAAGGACTTTGGAAGACAATAAGCATCTGGAAGGACTCTGGTGAGCTGCATCCCTTGACTCTCAGAGTGCAGGAATAGAACTTGTGCTGGTGCTGGTCCAACATTTTGAAAATTTTTGAAGCACTGTGGGCAGCACATGGGAGCCTCCTGAATCCAACTCCTCCCACAAGTTACACTGAAGCTTTGTTGGATATCAGCCAGTTACCCCTAATACTCCTGAGAAACTTGGTGAGGCCTACCCTGCTCTACATTGTAGCTGCAAACTTGCTGAGCCAAGCTCCACCATTCTCTCACCACTGTTAAATCTGGGTAATTACTGAGGGCTTCAAAAATGCCAAAATGCAGGAGGAAAAGACAATCTCAATATTACAGCCTATTCAGAACAAATCCAGGAGATAAAGACATACAAAAACGTGGAAATAACACAACTAAAATTTCTGGAATGATAGCAACTGAAGTGAAGAAACAAGTCCATCAGGCTATAGAAAAAACAAGATCAAAAATAATCTCTCAGGTCAAAAAGAAAATGAAAACCATCATGAAAGAATTGTTCAGCTAAGCTAAAGGAGACATGGATTAAAAAGTAAAGGAAATAGAAAAATGATGGAAACACTGAATGAACAATTCAGGAAAGAATTATAATACATGAAACAGATTCAAACAGATACCCAGGAAATTAAGAATGCCACTGAAAGCCAGCAACGATGTTTGAATGAAACTGAAGATAGACTTTCAGACCACAAGACAGCACAGCAGCTAATGAATTTGAAAAGAAAAATCTCTTAAAACTAATAAGGAACCAGGATATATCAATCAGGCCAGAGAAATAGCTCAGTGGAATACATTCTTGTCTAGCAAGTTCAAGATCCTGAGTTAAATCTCTAGTACAGAGAAAAAATGAATAGCAGGTGTCAATCAAATAACAGGAGACAGTACAAGTGACCAAAAAAGCCTTTTTTCAGAAGTAGTAGGAAAAATTTTTCCAAACATGAGAAAAGAAACCAATATACAGTAAGTGAGGCATGTAAAACACCAAACAGCCATAATCGAAATAAATCTACACCTACACACAGAATCATCAAGATCTCAGAAATGCAGTAAAAGAATGAGATGTTGAAAGGTGTTCAAAGAAACAGATCTCCTACCATGGAAAGCCCAGGAGTATCATGGTATATTTCTTAACACGAACTATCAAATGAAGAAGAGATTGGAGTGTACTATTTCAGGCCCTGTAAAAAAAAAACCTCCAACCCAGATATATGTTATCTGGAAAACTAGCTACAAAATTCAGTTTTGCAAATAAGATCCTTCCATGACAAGAACAACTGAAGAAATTCATGACCACTAAACAAACCCTACAAAGAGTTGTGACATATTCCAGAAAGAGAAACAAGTGATAAAAGCTACAGAACAATAAATGTAACCACCAGAGCAAGTAATTAAACAGAGGGAAAAAGTATACAACCTAAAGCAGGAAAAATATCATGACAAAGATAAGTCAATACATATCAGTTATAACTATTAATTTAAACAATCTCAATTCACTAATCAAAAGAAACAGACTAGCATAGTGGATTAAGAAACAAATCTAAAAATATGCTTCATACAAGAAACACATTTAACTCAAAAGGAAAGTTACATACTGAAAGTCAAAGGATGGGAAACAATTCTGTATGCCACAGGAAACCAGAAAAAAGAATCAGGGGTAGCTATTTTGGTTGCAGACAATATCAAATTCAAAGAAAAAGTCATTCAAAGAGATAAAGAAGATCACTACATACTTGATAAGGAAAAACTGCAAGAGGCAGAGATAACAAGTATAAACCACAGTAAAAACATATACACATGTAAATTAAATAACAACCTCCTGAGAAAAAAATTATGCAATGGAGATGAAGAAAACAATACGAATCAAAGAGATGGTTCTTTGAAATAATAAATAAAATTGATAAACTCCTAGCCAGCCTAGTTAAAAAAGGAAACAACTCCCCCTCCAACAAATTTATGCAATAAAGAATAAAAAGGGTGAAATTACTATAGAATCTAGAGAAATTCAGAAGATCACCAATACCTATTTCCAAAATCTTTACTTCCATAGGATGGAAAACAGAGAGGAAATGGACAGTTTCCTATATACATATTAAACTCCAAATCTGAGTCAATAAAATATACACAGTATGAATAGACCAATAATGGTAAACAAATTTGAAAATGTAATAAAAAAACCTACCATCACAGAAAAGCCCAGATCCCGATGGCTTCACAGCTGAATTCTACAAGAGATTAAGAGAAGAGTTAATATATACTTTTCTCAAACTCTTCAATGAAATCGAAATGGAAGCAATTCTTCCAAACTCATTCCTAGAGGCAATTATTACTCTGATTCCAAAAGCAGAGAACAATCCAACTAAAAAAGAGAACTACAGGCCAATTTCTCTAATGAATATAAATGTAAAACTCCTCAATAAAATACTAGCAAACAGAATGCAGTAAATCTTCAAGAAGGGTATACATAACAACATGGTGGGATTCAGTCCAGGAATGAAGGGATGATTCCACATACACACATGAATAAGAGTAATACACTACATCAATAAAGCCAAGAACAAAAATCACATGATCATCTAAATAGATGCAAAAAGAAAACCTTTTTGACAAAGTCCAACACTCGTTCATGATAAAAACCCTACAGAAAATTGGAACAAAGGCTATATATCTCAAGCTGATAAAAGCCATCTATGACATACCAACAGCCAACATCATACTAACTGGTCAAAAACTTATTTATTTATTTATTTATATATTTATTTATTGTATTTTAGTAAGAGTCTAGAGGGTCTACAGTGTCTCACTATGTAGATTGGACTTGTAGTGATCTGCCTTTGGTCAGCCTCCTAAGGAGCTGGGATTACCAGCAAGCACCACAATGCACAGTCTCAACTGTTGTCTCAGTGTGGCCCAGGGTCGGGGCCAGCCAGGCAGGCTGGGGATCAAAACTTGATCCACGCATCTGTCTAAGAAGGTGCTTTAATCTGCTGAGATATTTAGCTCAGCAGATTGACCTCCTTTTTATGTATTTAGTACGGGATCTACAGGTTCTCTTTACAGAGATCAGCCCCAGTGATCCTCCTGTTTTCAACCTCCCAAGCACTGGGATTACAGGCTTGCACCACCATGCCCAGTCTCACTCACTGTCTCATTATGCCCAGGGATCAAGGCTGGCACAGCATGCTGAAGATCAAATATTGGTCCCTGCATCTGCCTAAGCATCATACACAGTATGAATAATTGGTCTGTTCATACTGTGTATACCCCTTTAATCCCTGAGCTATCTGGTCAGCCCTTGAAAGCCTTTTCTTTAAAGTCAAGAACAAGACAAGAATATCCACTGTCTCCACTCCTGTTCAATATAGTTCTGTAAACATTATCCAGAGCAATTACATAAGAGGTAGAGAAAAGGAATGTTGATTGGAAAAGATGAAGTAAAATTATAATGATTTACAGATGACATGATACTCTCTACATAGAGGATACCAAAAATACCACTAAGAGTTTTATAGATTTAATCACCAAATTCAGTGATGTAGCAGGATATAAAGTCAACACTCAAAAATCAGTACCATCTTTTCACAAAATGAATGAGCTGAGAAAAATATTAGGGAAACCACATGTTTCACAATAATAACCCAAAAATGAAATACTTAGGAATCAAGGTTTGTACTAATATGGTTTAGACAAGATATCATGTCTACATCTTGTCCTCTGAATAACTACTACGAAGACAACAATATGCAAAGCAATAATTATTGTAACTGTCCTACTAACCTGTTTTGAAACTGTTTCATTGCTATTTTATCTTTTTTCTCATTAAAATTAATAAAAATAAATAAATTATTTTAAAAAACAGTATTTTTGTTGGAAACTACATTGTCTAACTCATTGCTGTGTATACTGTCATATAATCTTGAATAAATTCAACCATTTTTAATTTTAAAAAAGAAAGGAAATATCATGTTCATAGAGTAAAAATTATGGTAGTCTGAGCAAAGAAATTGAAGAGGGTTTCAGAAAATAGAAAGTTACTGCTTGCTCCTGGATAGGAAGAACAAACATTTTGAAAACGACCATACTCCCAAAATTATTATACAGATTCAATACAATACCAATTAAAATACTATTAGTATACCTCACAGAGCTAGAGAAAATTTGCCTCAAATTGATTTTGGAACTAGAACATTCCCAGAATATAAAACAATCCTGTGAAACAAAGGAAAGGCAAGAGGCATCACAATCCCTGAACTGAAATTATACTATAAAGATACTGTGATAAAATTGGCATGGTACTGGTATAGAGTACCTAATAAATCAGACCTGAGGATCAGTGGAACAGATTAGGAGATGCAAACACAACTACAAGCACACTCAGCCACCTCATCTTTGATAAAGGGGTCAAACGTGTTCATTGGAAGAAAGATATCCTCTTTAATAAAAAGTGCTGGAAAAACTGGCTTTCTACATGCTGAAGGCTAAAATTAGACTTATATTTATCACCATGCACTAAACTACAGTCAAATTGGATCAAAGATTTAAACATTAAATCAGAAATACTAAACCTCCTGGAGGAAAATGTAGGTAGAAATGTTAAAGACATGGGTGTAGGTAAAGAGTTTATCCATAAAAACCAAACTGTACAGGAAGTACTTCAAAGAACCAACAACTGGGATCTCATCTGTTTGAAAAGTTTCTTAACTTCAAAGGAAATATCTAACACAGTAAAAAGAAAACCCACAAACTGTGGAAAAATTGTAACTGACTGTCCCTCTGACGAAGGCCTTTTGTCTAGGACATACAAATAATTTTTAAAAATCAGGACCCCAAACTCAAAGACCCAATCCAAAAATGGGCACCTGAGATGAATATAAACTTTTCAGATGAATAAATAAAAATAGCAAGTAAATATATGAAAAAATGTTCAACATCATTGGTCATTCGAGAAATGCAAATAAAAACAATACCGAGATTTCATCTCACCACAGGAAGAGTGGCTAACTTCAAGTCAGCCAGTAACTAATTGTTCAGGGGCTGTGGGGAAAAGTAACCCTTCTCTACCTTTGGTGGTAGTGCAGACTGGTATAACCACTATGCAAATCAGTGTAGAGATAATTTAAAAAGCTAGAATTGGAGGACCCATTCAACCTAGCTATTCCTTTCCTGGGTATTTTTCTAGAAGAACTGAAAACATCCTACCACTGTGGTATATGTGCACCCATATTTATAGCAGAGCAATTTGTCATAGCTAATTCTTAGAAACAACCCTAATGGCGACCTGTCAACTGATGGATGGATAAAGAAAATGTGATATTTTATGCAATGCAGTATTATTAAGCTATAAAACAGGATAAATTTGAGGATTTTACTGGTAAATGGATGTAACTGGAGACCATAATTTAAGAGAAATAAATCAGATCCACATGTGCAAACATCATATAGTCTCCTTCATGTAAGAACCTGAAAGATAAAGTAAAATTTGAAGGATACAATAGATACTGGGAAAAGAGTATGAACCTTGTCAAAAGAAGGAACTACTGAGTTGAGGAGGACAGAAGAGATAGGTAAGGAAAGAGACATATCTATGTGTGTAAGCAGGATGAACTGGACAAGTGTACTGGGGATTTCTGCTGGCCTATAGAAAGGCAGTTAATGATTAATTTGTTTTGTCTCCTCTTTGCAATTATTTATCCTTTTTCTTCTCTTAAGTTCTTACATATCTCTTTCTTGTTCCAATTTTACATGCATATATCTGTTAATATGTACTACTAGTTGGAAGACAACATTGTGCATTACTACAAATGCTGTAAAATTCATATTATTTTGTTAAGTAAAATTCTGTATCATGTCATTTTTCTGTTTTAATATTGTTTTGTACGCTCTTGAAAAATAAAAAAACTTAAGAGAAGATAACTACAAAATAAAAACAAAAGGCATATCTTAAGATTAAAGAATAATTAAATAAGGCTCTTAAAAAGAATAAAAGATAAAAAATGTTTACTCAATGCTATGTTACCCAGATATTAGTCACTTTAAAATTTATTATCATCACAATGGTAATCTAAATAGTACTGATTTTACCTTAATAGCTGAATAATCATAGGTTAAGTATAATCTAAATAAGGAATACATTAATCATATACTATACACCACCCACTTTCTAAAGGCATTTCATAGAGTATTTCAATTGTTATTCTGATAAGTTTTGGGGGTACATAATTTTATTGATGAATAAATTTTATAATGTAGCCACCAAGGCAAAGATACTAATTAACTTTTCATGTCACATGACTAAGAAGTTTTCAAACCAGAGTTAGTAATATGGATAGTTTGATTGTAGGAGAATTGCTCTTAAAATTTCTAATAAACTAATTCAAGTATATTCAATTTAAAGATGTAACTCATATATCACTGCTTCTGTGAAGGCATTTCCAGGTGTGCTTTTTTCTAATACTTTCACACTAACATGTAACACCAGGAAGTTTTGTTTTTAGTTTCTTTCATCCTACCAACTGGACTCATTGAAGACAGAATGTAAATAAATTATTCTTTTGTATAACTCACATGCTTATCTCATGATCCAACCCACAGAATATGTTTATTACATACATGTTTATTAACTCAAGAAAATCATTAATATGAACACATAAGCTACCTATACAAAAGTTATAAGGACAAGATATAAGGGAGCTTTGAACATTACTTACATCTAAAGTTCAGATATTGAAGTATTGAGTATATATTTTAAAGACCAACATTAGTAATTCAACTCATGAAATAATTATTCCTGTGCAATTCCTTTCTGAGTAGACCTACTAAGAATATACCTTGGTATCAATAAAAGCATTGTTGTAAAGAACCTGATTTAAAATGGGCTGGTGGTCTCAACAGATACTTTTTCCAAAGATGACATACAGTGTCAGCCATGTGGATGAGTCACGGCCATTGCTGGACCAATTTGCTCTCTGTGAAAGCTTGAGAGAATGTTTTCTCTCCATGTGACTCTCTTTAGGCACACTCTAGATCATCAATCACAATTCTCTGTGGCCCCATAATCTCCTTGAACAGAAAATTTGGGACAAAACTCAGTTACATGATGTTACAGTACAGGTTCTCCTACATCCTGAGTCTTCACTGACCTTGAAAGTCTAGGGTCAAATGTTGGCTGTCCCTGCAGCCCTTCTATTTCTCTAATATTTGGTCTACAAACTTAGGTTATTAACCCTCCAGAAGAGAAGGAGGGTTATTATTATTACCCTACAACATATGAAGTTGGGTTTAACCTCACTATCTGTCTGAATACTAAACATCTTAGACACGACATGGAACAGGTGTTTTCCGTCAGGTATTGATATGTTAAACTTTAAGTCCCTACAGGATATGGAGAAAGAAATTTAAAAAATGAAAAATATTTAAAGACTATCAATTAAAAATTGCATATTTTTACATAGAAATTTAGAAATCTAACCATATACAGCACTGTAGCTGGACAGTCCTGTAAATTTTTTTCCATGTGTCTTTTTTTCATTTATTACTCTAAAAAAAACTAAATAACAAAAAACATCCCCAAATACTTACTTGAGAGACAGTATGGTAACAATTGGTATGTCATGACAAGAAATATGTATTTAGAAGACCAGAATGACAGGCATTCCAAACGTGACCCTTCTATTACACATTGATATATTCAGTGCAGTTGCTTGGTTCACAGATATCAGCATATATAGTTAGTTAGGGTGAGAATTCTGCCAATTAACTGCTAGTTTCAAAAACCAGCCGATGTTCTCAGGATCATTGCCTTACTAATCCTGTGCATATAAATATATGGCTTTGCCCTGCAATTTTTCCCAGCTTTTCTCCAGCCCTCTCCTCATTGTCCTATCCTCAAGTTCTCATTTTCCTTTTAACTCTGTTATACCATTCCATTTGTATTTCTTCTTTTGAGTTCTTATACTAGGGAGACTATACAATATTTACTGACAAAGGATCTGCAAACTGCGGTACAGGGTTACAGGATAAATCCTCAGGGTACTAAACTGACCTCATCTAGTACAAAAGTTACATTTCTTGTTATATAGGTCTTGTTTTATCTTGGTCTTAACCATCCAGCAGAAAAGTATAAAAATGAGGTACACGAAGCAAAGTCATATTAATATGCTGAGCTGTGAAAGGTTCAAGTCAACAACTTTTGCAGATAACCCACTACTATTGTAGACTGCTGGACTGTGTTAGACTGTTTTGCTGAATTCTAGCACCTGTAGTATTTAGATGCCAATTGAATACCCAACTCCGACAGGACTAAACAAAAAAAGGGGCTACAAAGGAAGGACCATTTTTTATCTGTATATACAGAATAGTTAGGATAGATATACAGCTACTTTTGCTTAATTCAGTGAGAGGAAAGATTTGTACTAATGGTGTTTGGACAGGGTATCCTGTCTGCATCTTGTACTATGGATAACCACTAAGAAGATAAAAATGTTTAGTGTATTAATTATTGAAACTGTACCATTAATCAGTTTTGAAACTGTCTCATTAATATTTGTTTCTCAATAAAATAAAAAAACAAATATTATAATTATGAATATTCTTGTACCTATTTGACACATATCTGTAGGATTTAATGTTAGTTATAAAGGTTCAATAGAAAGATGCAGTGAATACTTAAATTGAAAATTATTACACTAAAAAAATGATGCGATACAAATGCCTAAACTGTATATGAAAATGCCCCAAATCTGTAATCATTAGGGAAATAATAGTTACAGTCACAAAGAGATATTTCCTCACACCTTTTAGAATAGCTATTATCAAAAAGACTACAGATAACATGTTTTGGTAAAGATGTAAAAAAAAAGAAACTGTTACTGTTCATTAGAATATAAATTAGTACAGCCATTTTATAAAATAGTTTGAAGTTTCCTTTGAAAATTAAAATTAAGTCTACTGTATGATCAGCATTCTACCTCTAAGTGTATATCTAAAGGATTAGAAATCAACATCACATAAATATCTGCATGCTCATCTTCATGTCAACATTATTCACAATTGCCAATATCTTTAGGCACCATAAATGTCTGTAAGTAGATGAATGTGTAATGAAGATCTGCTATATAGACACATTAGAATACTGTACATCTATAAAAATTTATTTCTTTTCTGTCAATATGGATGGAACTGGAGGATGTTATACTAAATGAAATAAACCAGATACAGAAAGAGAGGTATTGTGTAATCTCTCTTATATGTAGATTGCTTGAAAAAATGTACAGAACATAGAAACATGATTACTAGGAGTGGAGAAGGAGCTGGAGGTAGAAAGAGGTAGACTGAAGAGCACAAAGTTTCAATTAGCCATCCAACAGAAAAGTGTAAAAACAAGGTATAAAAAGTAAAGCCATATTAATATACTGCTGTAAAAGGCTCGAGTCGACAACTTGTGACTTTGTCAGTCCTATGATAACCCACTACTATTATGGACTTATGGACTATGTTGGATTATTTTGCTTAATTCAGGTACCTAAAATATTTAAATGACAATGGAATACCCATCTCTGACAAAACTAAACAAAAAAGGAGATATAAATGAAGGACTATTTTGTATCTGTATATACAAAATAGGATAGATATACAGCTTTTCTCTCTTAATTCAATGAGAAGAAAGATTTGTACTAATAATGTTTGGACAGTATACCATATCTGCATCTTGTACTATGAATAACCACTATGAATACAACAATATGCAATGCATTTAATTATTGAAACTGTCCTAATAATCAGTTTTGAAACTGTCTCATTGCTATTTGTTTCTCAATAAGATTAATAAAAAAAGTTTCAGTTAGCTCGAGAAACAAGTTTCAGTAGTCTCTTACTTCAAATAGGACCAAAATTAATAATGATACACTGTATATTTTAAAAGTACTAAAATATATTTTCAATATTTTCTTTTTTCCATATTTTATTGAGAAATAAATAGTGATGAGGCATTTCAAATCAAATTGGTAGGACAGTTTCAATAATTAACACATTGCATACTGCCTTCCTAGAGGTTATTTGTTGTACAAGATGCAGATATGATATCCTATTTACAAACACTATCAGAACAAATCCCTCTACTCATTGAATTAAGAGAATATAGCTATATATCTATCCTAACCATTTTGAATACACAGATACAAAATGATCATTCACCTGTATCCCCTTTCTTTTTTTAGTTACGTCATTTAAATATTATAGATGTGTGAAGTCAACAAAATATTCCAAAATAGTCCAGTAGTCCATAATGGTAGTGGATCTTCCACTTGTCTGGCAATGTCAGAAGTTGTTGACCTGAGTCCCCTACAGCTCAACACAACAGCATGGCTTTACTTCTTATACTTCATTTTTCTACTTTTCTGCTGGATGGTTAAGACCAAGATAAAGCAAGACTTATGTAACAATAGTAGCTTTTTGATCTGTTAAGGTGAGTCAAATCCCCTCAGGTTTTGTGACCCTGTACGTCAGATTGTAGATGCTTTGTCAGTGTCAGCCATGTGGATGAGTCACGGCCATTCCTTGACCAATGTGCTCTCTGTGAATGCTTGAGAGAATGTTTTCTCCCCATGTGACTCTCCTTAGGCACACTCTACATCATCAATCACTTTCTTCTTTGACTCCATAATCTCCTAGATCAGAAAATTTGGGAAACAACTGAGTTATATGATATTACAGTACAAGTTCTCATAAATCCTGAGTCTTAACTGACCTGGGAAGGTTAGGGCCAAAATGTTGGCTATCCTTGTGGCCCTCCTTTTTCTCTAATTTTGGTCTGCAAATTTAGGTTGCTAACCCTGCACAAGAGAAGCTTATTGTTATTTCCTAGTCTGTTAAGCTTAACCTCACTTTCTGTCTCAATACCAAACATCTTAGGTATGACATAGAACAGGTATTTTTCATCAAGTATTGATATGCTGAACTTTAAGTCCCTACAGAATATGATGAAATACATTTTAAAAATTAAAATATTTTTAAAAATAGGCATAAAGAATTATATAATTCTTATGTTTACACAAAAGTCGAGAAATCTAACCATATACAACCTTATAACAGGACAGTTCTGCAATATTCCTTTTCCTTTCTCTTGCCTTCACCACCCCCTTCTTTTTGAACAATTATCTACATGAGAGACAGCACAGCAGCAACTGGCATGTCAGGAGAAGCAGCCCATATTCACAAGACCACAATGAAAGGCACTCAAAGCATGCAAATACTATTACAAATTGCCAACTTCAGTGCCTTTGCTTAGTTCACAAGTATCTGTATATACAGATAGTCAGAGTGAGAATCATTCCAGTTAACTGCAAGATTCAAAAATATTCTGAACATTTGCAGGATCTTTGTCTTAGCCATCTTCTATATATAAATGTATGGCTTGCCCTTTTCATGTTTCCTAGCTCTTTTCCTTGATCTCTCTTCACTGTCTAGTCCTCAAGTTCTTGCTTTCCTTTTAGTTGTATTATTCCTTTCTATTTGTATTTCTTCTTTTGAGTTTTTATATTAGGGAAAATATAGAATATTTACACATATGTGTCTTGTTTATTTCACTTATGAGTATATCTTCAAGTGACAACCACTTATGTATGACGGCTTCGAGTTTATCATTCTTTATAGCTGAGTAATACTTCACTGTATAATAATACCACATCTTTTTCATCTATTACTCAGGTGATGGGCATCTTGGCTGTTTCCAAGATTTGGCTATCACAAATTGTGCTGCTGTAAATATAGACACACACACACACATATCACTATGATATGATGTTTTCAGATCCTCCGGGAAAACTCCCAGTAGAGAAATTGCTAGACTAAATGGAATTTCCTGTCCATGTTTTCTAAGGAGTCTCCACACTGATTTCCATAATTGTTGCACCAATCAACACTCCCAGAAACAGTGGAGAAGGGTTCCTTTTTCCTCACAGCCTCTCCAACATTTGTTGTTGGTTGATTTCTTTATGATAGCCATTTATTCAGGCGTGAGATGATATCTCAATATTGTTTTAACTTGCATTTCATGGATGGCTAGTGATGTGGAGCATTTTTTCTTATTTTTATTCTCTTCTATAGTTTCATTGTCTGAGAAGTGTGTGTTAATTTCTGATGCCCATTTCTGGACTGAGTCTTTAAATTTTGGGACCCTAGTGGTTTTCAGTTCTTTATAAATTGTAGAGAGCAGACCTTTGTCTGAGTACTTATTTGTTATGATTTTTTCCAAATATGTGGGTTGTCTTTTCACTTTGTTCATAATTTCTTTTGATGTGCAAAAACTTCTCAATAAGAGTAGGTCCCTGTTGTTAATTCTTTCAAGTGTTTCCCGTGCGACTTGATTTTTGTTCATAAAATCTTTGCCTACTCCTGGGTCTTCAAGAGTTCCTCCTAATTTGTCTTCCAGGAGATTTAGTGTTTCTGGTTTGATGTTTAGATCTTTAATCCATTTTAACTTTAGTTTAGTGCATGGTGATAGGCCTGGGTCAAGTTTTAGTTTTCGGCATGTAGAGAGCCAGTTTTTCCAGCACCATTTCTTAAAGATGCTATCCTTCTTCCAGTGAGTATGTTTGGCCCCTTTGTCAAAGTTAACATTGCTGAGTGTGTTTCTAGGGGCTTTCCTATATTCTAATCTCTTCCATTCATTCTCCATTCTATTTTGTTGCTTGTACCATGCTGATTTTATCACAGTATCCTTGTAGTATGATTTCAACTCAGGAATTGTAATGCCTCCTGCCTTGTCTTTATTGCCTAGGATTGCCTTGGCTATTCTAGGTCTTTTCTGGTTCCAAATAAATTTCAGGAATGTTTTCTCTAGCTCTGTGAGGCATGTTGGTGGTAGTTTGATTGGGATTGTATTAGGAATGTACAGCAATTTTGGGAGTATGTCCATCTTCACAATGTTGGTTCTTCCTATCCAGGAGCATGGAATATCTTTCCATTTTCTGAAATCCTCTGTGATCTCTTTTTTAAGAGTGCTGTAATTTTACTTGAAAAGATCTTTGACTTGTTAAACTAGATTAAATCCAAGGTATTCCATTTTCCTTGGTGCTTTTTTTAAAAGGTATTGTTTTTCTAATTTACCTGTCAGTTTGTTTCTTATCTGTGTAGAGGAATACTATTGACTTTTGGGTATTCACTTTGTAGCCTGTTATGCTACTGAATTTCTGTATTAATTCTAGTAGCTTCTTGGTGGAGTTTTTTGGGTCTTCCAAATAAAGTATCATGTCATCTGCAAATAATGATAACCTAATTTCTCCTTTAAGTATTCTCATTCCTTTTACTTCTTTCTCTTCTCTAATTGCTCTTGCTGTTGATTCCAAATCTAAAGTGAATAGGAGTGATGATAGAAGACAACCTTGTCTTGTACCAGGTCTAAGAGTGAAAGATTTCAGTTGTTCCCCATTTAGAATTATGTTAGCGGTTGGGGTTTCATAAATGGCTTTGACCAGATTGAAGTAGAGGCCATATATTTTTTTCTGTAGGACTCTGAACATGAATGAGTGTTGGACTGTGTCAAAAGCCTTTTCTGCATCAATTGAGAGTATCATGTGATTTTTCATTTCCACTCTATTGATATAGTGTATTACATTTATAAATTCTTGAATATTGAACCGTCCTTGAATCTCTGGGATGAATCCAACCTGTTCATGGTGTATGATCTATTTGATGACTTGCTGTATTCTATTTGCTAGGATTTTATTGAGGATTTTGACGTCTATGTTCATGCGGGAGATTGGACTGTAGTTCTCTTTCTTAGTTGCCTCTTTCCGTGGTTTTGATATCAGTATAATACTTGCCTCCAGGAATGATTTTGGGAGGATTGTTTCCTTTTCCATTTCATTGAAGATTTTGAGGAGTATAGGGACTACATTTTCTGTACATTTCTTGGAGCATTCAACTGTGAAACCATCCGGACCTGAACTTTTCTTTGTTGGTAGGTTTTTTAATACATCTCCTATTTCAATGTTATTGGGCTATTGAGTGTGGCTATATCTTGTTGATTCATTTGTGGTAATTTGTACCTTCCTAGGAATCTGTCCATTTCTTCAGTGTGTTCTATTCTGTGAGAGCAAAGATTCTCAAAGTACCAATTGATAATCTTCTGAATTTCCACTGGGTCTGTGGTAATTACACCCTTTTCGTTCCTTATTGCCTGTATCTGAATTTTATCTTTCCCCTTTTTGATGAGGGAAAAATTTAATCTTTCAAAGAACGAGCTTTTTGTTTCATTAATTTCTTGAACTGTTTTCTTAGTCTCAAATGAATTAATTACTGTTTTAATCTTTATGATTTCTTCCCGTCTATGGCCTCTGGGTTTGGTTTGCTCTTCCTTTTCTAGTTGTTGAAGGTGCAGCATTATGGTATTTATTTGTTCCCGTTCTGTTTTCCTAATGTGTCAGTTCACAGCTATGAATTTCCCTCTGAGAACTGCTTCTTTCGTATTCCATACATTCCGATAATTTGTGCTTGAATTTTCATTGAATTGTAGATATTGCTGAATTTCTTGTTTAATTTTATCTGTGACCCATTGCTTGATGAGTAGGGTATCATTATTTTTCATGTACTTAGGGTATTTTTTGACTTCTCTTGTCATTTGTTTCCAGTTTCATTGCACTGTGGTCAAATAATATGCATGAGATTATTTCTGTTTTCTTGCATATACTTAAGCATGACCTATGGACCAGTATGTGGTCTATTTTAGAAAATGACCCATGTGCAGCTGAGAAAAATATGTATTCAGCTGTGTTTGGGTGGAACACTCTGTGTATGTCCAACAAGCCCATTTGTTTTAAGCTCTGGATCAGTTTTGTTTTTATTTGCTAATTTTTTGTCTGGTTGACCTATCTTTTTGGGATAAGGTTGTGCTATGTTCACCTGTTAAGATGGTGGTACTGGATGTTAGATTTTTCATGTCCATTAGGATTTCCTTTATATAGTTGGGTGCTCCTTTGTTTTGTGGATACATATTCATGACTGTAACCTCTTCCTCTTGAATTTTTCACCTGAACAGTATATACTGGCCTTCTTTATTTCACTTGATCATTCTTGGTTTGAAGTTGAGACTGTCTGAGGATAGGATTGCTATCCCTGCTTTTTTCCGAGGGGCTGGGTCATGTAGTATTTTTTTTTCCATCCTTTGACTTTCAGCCGATGAATGTCTTTATGAGTAGAATGTGTTTCTTGTATAGACCATATTGTTGGTTTTTGTTTCTTAATCCACTGTGCCAGTCTATTTCTCTTAA
>NW_004524679.1:5264843-5289574 GCF_000260255.1 Octodon degus | reverse complement strand
TATTAATTCATACATTTCAGCTGACCTAGCATGCTCTGCACTTGTTCTGCGTGGGCTTTGGGTTTCCTCCATATGTTTCTGCTTTTGATTATTTACTGTAGTTGTTATTAATTCAGGGATTTCTTTTTTCATTTCCAATCTGAGTTCCTCTATACCTTTCTGCTGTTGTTTGTTTATTTCAGAAGCTATTGATTCATTGATTTCAGCTGTGTGGTTCCCAATTTGTTCTGTGTTAGTGTTCTCTGCACTTGTTATTGCATTTTGGGGTCTGAGATTGCATTTTGGTCCTTCTCTTTGTCATTTTGTGTAACAATGTCTTCTGACCTTTGTTTTGGAGCTTTGGTGCATTTATAACCTTAGCACCTACTGAAGTTCAGGTGCAGATCTATAAAGTTTGGACTTATCCTGGTGTGCCTGGCATGGATCTGCCTGCTGTGCTCAGCTCCTTCTTGCTGCAGCCCTTGTGAGTGATCCTGTTGTGATCCTCTGGCAAGACATTCTGCTCCTGGACTAGATGTGTGGCTTTGTCCCCTACTCTCTGTGCAGGGATTGCAGCTGCAGGGTTTCAACCCAGGCCTGTATGCCAGGCCTGAGTTGAGTCTGGAGGTGACAAGGTGAAATAGGTTGGAGAGGAAGCTCTCTCACACACGCAGTGGGCTTGGGCTTTGGATGGACCTGGGAATCCCCAGAACGTGGCAGAAATTCTCACTCAGCATGCAGGATGGGGGTGCTGTGGAGTGGTGGGGGAGTCCCAAGTGCACGGAAGAGGGTCTCACCCACACTGCTCCTGGGTTTGTACCAGCACGTTCCGCTGGTGCAGGGTAGCAGGAAGCTCTCCCACACACTCACCAGTGCCTGGACTAGGACTGGATCTGCTTTTTCATCACATTCTACAGGTATTTAAAGTTTAACATATCAATACTTTATGGAAAATACCTGTTCCATGTTATATTTAAGATGTTTCATAATCAGAGAGAGATCAAGGTTAAGCTCAACTCCCTATGTTATAGGGTAATAATATCATTAAGTTTCTCTTCTGGAGGGTTAACAACTTAAGTTGGCAGACCCAAAATTAGAGAAAAGGAGAGGCTGAAAGGACAGCCAACATTTTGGCTCAAGCCTTTCAAAGTCAGTGAGGACTCAGGAGAAAAGAGAACCTGTACTATAACATCCTGTAACTCAATTGTGTCCCAAATTTTCTGATCAAGGAGATTATGGGGCCACAGAGAAAGTGATTGTCTATGTAGAGTGTGTCTAAGGATATTCACCTGGAGAGAAAGCATTCTCTCAGGCTTTAACAAAGAGCAAAGTGGTCAAGCAATGGCCGTAACTCATCCACATGACTAAAATTGACAAAGGATCTGCAAATTGTGGTTCAGGGTTTCAGGGTAAATCCTGATGGAATTTGACTGACCTTGTCAGATACAAAAGTTACATTCTTTGCTTTATAGGTTTTGCTTTATCTTGGTCTTACCCATTCAGCAAAAATGTACAAAAATGATGTATAAAAAGTAAAGTATGCTGATCTGTAAAAGGCTCAAGTCAACAACTTCTGACACTGTCAGTCCTCTGGATCACCCCCTACTATTATGGGCTACTGGACTATATTGGATTATTTTGCTGAATTCACGCACTTACAATATTTAAATAGCAATGGAATACCCATCTGTGACAAAACTAAACAAACAAGGGGATACAAATGAAGGACCATTTTGTATCTTTATACTCAAAATAGTTAAGTTATATATACAGCTACTTTTGCTTAATTCCATGAATAGAAAGATTTGAACTAATAGTGTTTGGACAGCATATCATGTCTGCATCTTGTACTATGAATAACCACTGTGAAAACAACAGTATGCAGTGTATGAATCATTGAAACTGTCCTACTAATCAGTTTTGATAAAAAAGGGGATACACATGAATGTCCATTTTGTATCTGTGTGCTCAAAATGGTTAGAATAGATATACAGTTACATTCTATTAATGAATAGAGGGATCTGTTCTGATAGTATTTGTAAATAGGATATCATTTCCGCATCTTGTACAGCAATTAACCACTAAGAAGAATGTATGCAATGTGTTAATTATTGAAACTGTCCTGCCAATTTGATTTGAAACTCTCTCATTGCTATTTGTTTCTCAATAAGATTATGGGGGAAAAAAGAAACTATCTCAATAAAATTAATTAAAAAAGGATACATGTTGTAAACATAATGTTAAATGAAGTAAATTGGACATAAATTTAAACATCAAAAAACATACATAACAATACAGCATGACAATCATGATGTCATTTTCTGACATCCTGATATGCTCATTTTGACATAACATAACCTTTCGACTAATCATCTCTACCTGATATGTAGGAAACTTTTAACTAATTTTTTTCCTTTAGTGGGATGGAAATCACATAAATTCTTTTGTTAAAGACAAAAGTTTGTGTCTGAAGGAAAATCTTATCACAATAAGCAATATTTTTTTATATTTTGGAGCATCTATCCATCTGAAGAGAAGAATACATTTAATACATCATAAGATTAACATAATGAATTTTCATACACATGAGAAAACTTTATTTCTTCACTTCATTTTATACTAAAATTATCATTTATGAAAGAACTTATTTCATTTTTCTTTTTTGGAAAACTTTATCTTTTGACCATGAATAAATTTGGGGGCTAATGAAATAGCTCAGGAGTCTAAAGCACCTGCTTAGGCAAGCTTAGGCAACTGCAGAAACCGTGGTTCCATCCCTAGCACCACATGCCATGCCAGCCCCATCCCCAGGGCTGACTGAGCCCGCCACACACACACACACACACACACACACACACACACACAAGAATTATTAGGAGTATCTCACAAGAAACTACTGAAATCGTTGTGAGCTCCTTATTAATGAACAACGGTTGGCCACCCCTCTACTCACCAAGCAGAGTCCTGTTCAATAAGCTCTTCCCAATTTAAGGGGTTTTTGTTTCATTATCTTAAATTTTGTTGAGCTGTGAGAAAGCCAATTTAGATATCATTTTGAGCATCTGGTAACTCCGGTATAAACATGCTTTTAAGTCTACAACACCAATTTTATTATGAATAATTGTTCCAAAAATGTAAAAGAAAAAGGAAAAAGGGAAAAATTGTTGAGCAAAAAGTTAAAAGGGAATAGTTGATCACAGAATGGACAAACAGATAACAAACACACAGAAAATAACAAATAAAATCTTACATAATCAGAGTGCACTCAAATATATTTATGATGAAATTGAATTAAAACTTTATATCAATTTCAGTTATTTATAATAGTGAATAGAAGAGTCAGATTTTGTCATTTGTCAATTAGCAAATATCTCTCATTAAAAGAATTTGGAAAAAATAAAATCTACTTATAATGAATATATATTTTTATATTTTATTTTGTCTTAAGAGTGCTGATAGCTTCTAACTCAATTATCTCTATATAGTATATCACATATTCAGACTTTCATTCCAATTTTGGTGACCATCTCCTAGACATTCTGGGTCAATTTCTTCAATTTACTGTAGCTCAAATCTAGCCTCATCATTGTCAACTTCTTCTCTAGATCTGGCTTTATTATGTAGCTGGACAGCATGTTCTACCAAAATACAGTCATGTCCTAGACCCCAAGTTATAAGTTTTTTTTTCTTTACATGGTAGAATTGTCTTTATATTGCTATACTTCTATCTTTTGTAGAATTTTAAAATGTTAATAGTATATGTTGCCAAGTGAAGTCTATTATAAGATGTGAATATTTTAGGGAAAGATTCCTCCTTTTGTTTTTGCAATTAAATTTTGATCATATGGTAACAAACAAGTAACTTGTATTTTGAAAGATAAAGCCATCACATAGCCTCTTGTATCCTAAGATGACCCATCTGTGAAAATAGATGCCAATTGATTTACCTTGTCTAAAGGATAACAACAATATCAAAGAAATTAGCCTAAAAGCTGGGTAGACTTAATTACTATTACCAAAATCTGAAAATCATTTAGGGTTGATCTGAGCTGTTTAGGATAAATCATATCTTTGTTGGATGATGTGACCCAAATTAGTAAAGGAGGTCATACCTTGCACACCTGTGGAGGTCACCCTTAGGCATGGCATTATTGAAATGGAATGTCAAAATCAAGCAAATGTTTAAACCCCATTGTTGAATGAACCAAATAGCTCAGTGGATTAAATTGGCCACAAGCAGGTGACCCACCCCAGGGGCACACTGAGATGGCAGGTGAGACTGGGTGTGGTGGCATGCACCTGTAATCTCAGCTCTTGGGGGGCTGTAAACAGGCAGATTTTTTATTAATTTTATTGAGAAAGAATTGCAATGTGACAGCTTTAAAACAGGTTGGTAGCAGAGTTACAACAATTAATACATTGCATATTTTTGTCTTTGTAGTAGTCATTCATAGCACAAGATGCAGACAAGATATTCTGTCCAAACACTATTAGTACAGATCTCTTCTTATTGAATTAAGAGAAAGTGGCTATATATCTATCCTATTTTGTATATACAGATACAAAATTGCCCTTCATTTATAACATCATTTTTGTTCAGTTTTTATAGGAATGGGCATTCCATTGGCATCCAAATATTGTAGGTGCATGAATTCAGCAAAATATTCAAGTATAGTCCAGTACTCCACAATATTAGTGGGTTATCCACAGATGTGGCAATATCCAAATCTGATGACTTGAGCCTTCCACAGATCAGCATATTAACATGGCTTCACTTTTCATACCTTGTTTCCACACTTTTCTGCTGGATAGCTAAGACCAAGATAAAGCAAGACCTATATAACAAAGAATGTTACTTTTGTATTTAACACAGTCAGTCAAGTCTCCTCAGGACTTATCTGGAAACCCTGTACCACATTTTATAGATCCTTTGTCAGTATCAGCCATGTGGATGACTCATGGCCATTCTTGACAAATTTGCTCTCTGAGAAAGCCTGAGAGAATGTTTCTCTCCATGTAACTCTCATTAGGCATACACTACATCATTGATCACATTACTCTGTGGCCCCATAATCACCTTGATCACAAAATTTGGGGCACAACTGAGTTCATGATGTTACAATACGGGTTCTCCCATGTCCTGAGTCTTTACTGACCTTGAAAGACTAGGGCCAAACTACTGGCTGTCCTTGCAGCCCTTCTTTTTCTCTAATTTTTGTTCTGCAAACTTAGGTTGTTAACCCTCCAGAAGAGAAGATTATTATTGCTGTAGAATATACGCAGGTGGGTTTAGCCTCATTATCTGTCTGAATACCAAGCATCTTAGGCATAAGATGGAACATCTTTTTAAAAAAATCATTTATTTGAGATACAGTCTGACCATAATTGGTATGTCATGACAAGCAGTACATATTTAGAAGACCAGAATGACGGGCATTCCAAGCATGACCCCACTATTATACATTGCTATTTTCAGTGCAGTCACTCAGTTCACATGTATCACCATATGTAGGTAGTCAAAGTGAAATCCCACCAAGAAACTGCTAGTTTCTACAACCTGCTGATAGTTCTCAGGATCATTGCCTTACCCATCTTGTATGTATAAATGTATGGCTTTCCCCCTGTCATGTTTCCTAGCTTTTCTCCCTACCCTCTTTTCGTTATCTAATCCTCAAGCTCTCACTTTCCTTTTAATTGTGTTATACCTTTCTATTTGTATTTCTTCTTCTGAGTTCTTATATTAGGGAGACTATACAATATTTACACATGTGTGTCTGGTTTATTTCATTTATGAGTATATCTTCAAGTGGAATCCACTTAAATATGAAGGCTTCAAGTTTATTGTTCTTTATAGCTGAATAATACTACATTGCATAAAAATACCACATCTTTTTTAACCATTCCTCTGGTGATGGGCATCTTACTTCTTTCCAAGATTTGGCTATCACAAATAGTGCTGCTATAAACATAGGCACATATATATCACTATGATATGATGTTTTCAGTAGAGAAATAGCTGGTTTAAATGGGATTTCCAGTCCTACTTTTTTAAGGACTCTCCACACTGATTTCCATAACTTTTGCACCAGTCTACATTCCCACCAGCAGTGGAGAAGGGTTCCTTTTTCCCCACAGCCTCTCCAACATTTGTTGTTAGTTGATTTGTTTATAATAACTATTCTTTCTAGGCTGAGATGGTACCTCAGTGTTGTTTTGATTTATATTTCATGGATGCCTAGTTTTGTGGAGCATATTTCATATATTTATTTGCTTCTTTAATTTTGCCCTCTGAGAAGCATGTGTTCATTTTGGATGCCCTTTTCTGGATTGGGTCTTTAAATTTTGGGGCACTAATGTTTTTCATTCCTTTATATATTCTAGGGAGCAGACTTTTGTCTGAGTGCTTATTTGAATGAAATATAATTTTTTAACTAAAGACAAGATTTTATCTTAAAGGTGGAGGCTGTCAATCAGTTTGAGAGAAAAACGTAAAGGTTTTTCTTGTGTCAGTTATAATGGAGAGAGAGAAGAAAAATCTACACTGTTACCTGTGAGGCTTTATTCCCTGTGAGAAGAGATGATCTTTCCCCCACTTCCATGTTCAACAACTTTGGGTAGCACTGTGGTAATAACCTCTCCAAATCCCTACATCTAAAGATGGAGGTCAGTGCCAAGCAAATACCCTGATGTTGCCCCTCAAGCTTCTAGAAAAAAGAAGACCAAATCAAGCCCAAAGTACAAAGAATAGAGGAACAATTGAGACAAAGAAAACAATAAAAAGTTAATAATTCAAAGAATTATTTAAAAAATTAAATTAAGATGTTTATCAGTAAGAAAAAGAACAGAAAAAGATCAAATCCAAGTAATAAGGATTGAAAAGGGACAAATTGCTACAGATCCTTTGGAAACTCAGGTAAATAATACCTATTTCTAAAACCTTTACTTTCATAATATGGAAAACAGAAGAATTGAACAGATTCCTAGATATATACAAATTACCAAAACTGAAACAAGAACCTGTAAAAATTCTGAATAATCCAATATGAGTTAATGAAATTCACAATGTAATTTAAAAAAACCTTTCCAACAAAGACAAGCCCAGGTCCTGATGGATTCAAGAAATTTAGAGAAATTTTAATGTCAATAATCCTCAAACTCTTCAATGAAATTGAAAAGAAATTCTCCCTAACTCATTTCTATAGGCAGGTGTCACACTGATGCAAAACTAGAGAATGACCCAACCTAAAAAGAGAACTATAAGCCAATTTCCCTAATGAACATAAATGCAAAAATATTCAATAAATCACCAGTAAATAGAATGCAGAAAATGATCAGGAAAATTATATACCATGATAGAATCGGATTCACCCCAGGGATGCAGGACTTTATTTCAAAGAACTTTTTCCTTTTTTATCTAATTGAGCAAAGCTACCAGGTTTAAACTCTACCTGCTGGTGTTGTCCTACTCTCCTTGTCCCATTAGGGCCTTGACTTCAAAACAGTATTCCACACTAAGTCCTTTATGGTCATTTTAGAAAGTAATGAAAAAACAGGAACCAAGAAAACAACAAACATTTTTACATACATCTATGAACATGTATGGTTCTTGAAACTCCGTTTCTCCCATTTTTAACTCAGTCTTTTGCCATTTTGGCTTCTCTCAAGCCTGTTATTTTCTTTAGGCTCCTTTATCTCTCTGGCCCTATTGAACTCATTACTGGCCTGAGTTTTACACCTAATGTGCCAGTACCAATGCACCCCTGTGCTGAATACTTCTGGCTTTAACCAATCCATTTCCCTCCCTTATGTATGCTCTTTGCAAGTGTTCCTGCTGTCCACTCGTATCTGGTACCAGGTGTCCTGTTCAGGCGGCAAATGTAAGGATCTGTTTTTCTCAGTGTAATCCATTCTACCCAGGCAGAAAAGGCAGCAGGAATGAGGAAAAGATACACAAGAATACAAGAGCTGGGTTGGATGGTGACTTATCTACCTCCTTGGTGAGACCCCCCTGAGCAACAATATACACATTTATTTATATCTTTGCACAGTTAGTAACACATGACACAAGGTTGCCTATCGACTAATAGCCATAATATCCAGGCAGGATGTTTTTCTCAAGACTGAGATAGCTTGACTACAAATGTAATGAGGCATTGTCCTGACGCCCCACATAGGACAAAGTTCAGCAAGGAGGCCAAACATGTTCACTGGAAGAAAAATAGCCTCTTTAACATACAGTGCTGGAAAATCTGGCTCTTCACATGCTGAAAACTAACACTAGAGCTGAGTCTATCAACATGCACTACACAAAGTCAAAATAGATTAAAAATCTAAACATTAAAACAGAAACACTAAATCTACTGGAAGAGAAAGGAGGCAAAAATCTTGAAGACATATATGTAGGCAAAGATATTCATGAACAAAAACCAAACTGCACAGGAAATACTTCAAAAGATGAACAACTGGGATCTCATCTTATTGAGAAGTTTTTGCATATGAAAGGAAATCACGAAAAAAGTGAAAAGAAAACCCAGAAATTGGGAAAATATCTTAGCCAACAGTCTCTCAGACAAAGGATTTTTATCTAGTGTATATAAAGAACTATAAAAAATCAGTCCCCCAAAATTCAATAACCCAATCCAAAAATGGGCACCTGAGATGAATACACACTTCTCATAGGAAGAAATTCAAATGGCAAATAAACAAATGAAAAAAGTTGAACATCACTGATTGTTAGAGAAATGTAAATTAAAACAACCCTGAGATTCCATCTTACTCCAGAAAGAATAGTTATCTTAAAGAAAACAACAAATAACAAATGCTAGAAAGGCTGTAGGGAAAAAGAAACTTTCTTCACTGTTGGTGGGAGTGTAAACAGTTACAATCTCTATTGATATCAATGTGGAGATTCCTCAAAATACTAAGATTAGAGGTTCTATTTAATACAGCTATACCCCTTCTGGGTATTTTTCTGGAAAAAATGAAAACATCATATCTCAATGATATATGTGTACCCATGTTTATAGCAGCACAATTTGTCATATCTAAATCTTGGAAACACACAAATGCCCATTGACTGAGGAATGAAAAAAATATGTGGTAATGAAAGATAAACTTGAGGCTTTTATAGGTAAATGGATGCAACTAGAGGCTATACTAATAAGTATAATAAATCAAATTCACATGTATAAACATCATATTGTTGCACTAGTATAAGAACATGAAAGAGGGCCAGCCAAATAGCTCAGCAGACTAAAGTGTCTATAAGCAGGCACAGGGGCCAGGGGTTCAGTCCCTGGGCCAGTCATGCTGGCCTCATCCCTGGGGTGCGCTGAGACAGCAATTGAGACTGGGTGTGGTGGTGTATGCCTGTAATCCCAGCTCTTGGGAGGCTGTAAACAGGTGGGTCACTACGAGTCCGATCTAGTAGTGAGACCCTGAACACTCTGTAGACCCTTCCCTTAAATACAAAATTAAATAAATAAATAAGAACAAGAAAGAGTATATGAAATCTGAAATGTACAACAGTTATAGTAAGAGGGAAAGAAACTGAGCGAAAGGATTAAAAATTCAATGAGGGAAAAGAGAAATGAAAGAAAAAATCATGTATGTATATACACAGGATAGGTAAGATGATAGTACTACTAATTTTTATCAGTTTTTTCAAGGTAGCAGTTAATGCTTATAATTTTTACTTTGACTCTATTTATATGTTTCTATCTGGTAATCTGAGTAATTACATTGGAGACAATAATATGCAATAAAACAACCAGTCTTGAATATCTATCATCTTGGTATGTTTTGAAATTGTGAGTTGTTTCTAATTTCTCATCTGTTATTTTTCTATTCTCCTTAAAATGTAAATAAATACATAACAAATTAGACCTCTGAGCCAAGTCTTTCTTGCTCTATAAACATCTGTGGTTTTTGAAACTCTTTTTGCCCCATTTTATCTGTTAGTAAATCAATATAACTTTTGCTCTTTGGCTTCTCCTAAGCCCATTTTACTGTTTGATTTCTCCTACCTCATTTTTTTTGGCCCAAGAAAATCCATTTCTGGTCCTAGTGAACTCATTTTTAAACTTAATGAGCACTATCCTCAAAGTTTTTCACATGATGACATTAGGACCAACGCTGGCCTGTGCTAAATACTAACTCTAACCCATTCGCTCCCCTTTTATGTGCACTTAGGAAGTTTTCCGATCACCCACTTCTTAGGTGTCCCTGTACAGGTGCCAAATATCCCTCATTCAGGCACTTGGTGATCATGTGTAAAAAGATGGTGGGATAAGGAAAACATAGACAAGAGACAAGATTGAGATCAGGAGGTACACTCTCCCTCCTGATGGGAGGAGAACTAAACAACAGTAAGCATATTTATTTATACTTTTGCAAAGTTAATATCATGAGACACATAGTTGCCTAGTGACTAATGACTGAAATTGTCCAGGCAGGATGTTTTTCTCAAGACTGAGGTAGCTTGAGTGCTTGATAACTTTAGGCACTTTTGTCTTTATTTCACTAACGCGTATGAACAATTTCCAGCTTCATCCATTCACTATGTAAATTAATTAGTATATGTCCTCACTTCCGTATGTGCTACTTCATGCAGAATTGTGTATATTCAATCTCTTATTGTCCTCCTGTTTTTCTAGCTCCAAATGAAATGAATTAATAATTTTAAATCCTTCACAGAGGTTCTTTGGTTATTTCATTACCTGACAAACTAAGATAAACTTGTCTTATGCAAAATTTCTCCACAAAGAAAAAAATACAATGATGATGTTGTGTATAAGTTTTTATGAAAATGTAAAGACATATTAAACTACTAAAAATAGCTAATCCTGGGGGGTGTACTGGGAAGCAAGTGGACATGCCCAATGGTCCTCTCCGTTTTTACTGTATATGGTTGTGTAAAATATTTTTTTAAAAATTTTGTGATATGTTCATACATGATTTGTACAACTTTAAAAATTAAAACCATCATTTAAAACAGAAAGAAATTTTCTAATCTTGAAATACTTTTAAATAAGCACATTTTGGGAAAAAATTAGGTAAAAATCATTACTAAACAAAGTGAAGTGAAACTCAGCTCCTTTTTCAAACTCTGTCTCTCTCTCTCTCTCTCTCTCTCTCTCTCTCTCTCTCTCTCTCTCTCTCTTCCCTCTATTCATTCCCTTCTATTTTCCTCTCTCATATATTTTTTCACTGAATAACCTTTCTTCCTTTCAACTCCATTTGCCATGCATATTATCCACAGTTTATTTTTTTCAAAACTGATTAATAAGACAGTTTCAATAATTAATACATTGTACATTGTTACTTTTTAGCGGTTACCTATAGTAAAAGAAGCATACAGGATATCCTGTCCAAAAACTATTAGTAAAAATCTTTCTTCTCATTTAATTAAGCAAAAGTAGCAGTATATCCATCCTAACTATTCTGTATATACAGATACAAAATGGTCCTTCCTTTGTATCGCCTTTTTTTTGTTTAGTCCTGTCAGAGATGGATATTCCATGGCATCTAAATACTATAAGTGTATGAAGAGAACTGAAAAATAGTTTACAAAGCATGAAAATTCTTCTTGGCTAAAATTCTTAGCTTTTCAGGTAATTAAAAATTTAATAGTGAATATATTCATACATTATCATGTATCTTATTATTTTTGAGTTTAACAAGTGGTGTATGAAAAATTTTGGATTTGATGATGACCAGAAAGACTAACAATCAAAATTTTATTCAAATAAAACTTAAAGATAATTTCTAGTTATGACATTTAGAGAAGCTAAGAGAGTCTGTATTATCAGGGTTCACAAGATAACAAGTTCCTATTGCTTTTATTTTTTGGATATGTTCATTTATATTGATTGGTCTTTTCTGCTTGAATTCTTTGTCATTGCTGCTATGACAGATAGATAGGACCTGGTTTTTTTTTTGTGGCTGGGGACATGGCTGGTACAGCATGTGGTGAGCTCTTGCCTAAACAGGTGCTTTAGACAACTGAACTGTCTTGCCATTCCTGGCATATTTTTAATTTTCTTTTAATTTTTTGAGACTATGTAGCCCAGACTTGCATGGAACTCACACCAATCCTGCCTCAGAGTCATGCATACTGAGATTACAAGCTGGCCCCACAATACCCAGCCTAGAATCTGTTATTTTCTAGCTTGGTAAATATTTTCTATATGTTTTGGGGTTTCTTTGTGGATTTTCCTTTTTGTTCCTGTTGGTTTTTTGTTCTTTTTTTGTTTTGAGACAGGATATTGCTATGTAGTTCAAGCTGGCTTTGAACTCACTATGTTGTCCAAGATGGCTTTTTAAATCCAGGCACTCCTACCTCCTCAGCCTACTGAATGTGAGATTACAGGCATGTACCACCATGAGCAGCTCTCTCTATGGTCTTATAAGAAATCCTTACTTCAAGGCCTACTTGATTGGCACACAAAACCAACTTGAGGTTCCAACGTGATTGTTTTCAAATGTCCCTTCTAAAGAACATGATGTAGCCTGGAGCAACACAAAGACAAAATGAAACATGAACAGCATTCTTCTTACAACAAAGCTATAGGATTCTAACTCCATTTTTCTTAAATAAGTTAACAAGAAACCCTAGTATTTTCTTTCTGGATAAAGAAGTGTTAAGACAACCATTTCTTCCCCTCCCTATCCTCAATTTTCTATGATCTGCTCATAAACAATAACATGCCTTAATATAGTATTATCAAAATGTCTTAAATGTCATTTTATTTGTGTTTAATAAAAGTATCAGAATCCTAGCTTGGAAATGTAACTTTAATTATTAGTTTGAATAAATGTAAAATTACAAAGACTTCCAATTTCAGAATAGTTATGTAAAATGACAGGGCAGCCAAACACACACACACACACACACACACACACACACACACACGCCATGAAGTCCACATGAGTCATTCAACAAACTTTAAAACCAATCATCATAATGATACCTTTGATTACAAAAATGAGGTACTCAACAAAAATTCCTCAGCCCCTGCTAGAGGGGCAAAAAGAGCAGACACAGTCATCCGTTCATAAAAAGATTATTGCCTCGGTATAACTCACTGAAGATGTCTGCTTGCAGTATACTGAGAACTTACAGCTATTATCTGGTTTGGAAAAAAACTAAATTAAAACAAAATATAGCAAAAAGAACAATGATGAGTAAAATTTAACCCCACAGATAAAGCTATCCTTTCCTCCAGAATACTCATTCCTCTTTGATTCATGAGCCTGTAAAAAAAAATACATATTACTATCCTGAAAACATTGTCAATTTGTGGGCTTCCTCCTCAGTTCATACATTTAAGCAAAGTACAAATGTTAACCAAAATCTCCTAGATTTCATACATTATAAGGTATGGTGGATTAACTAATTATCAGCTTGTAACACTCAGCTGAAATGAATCAACACAGCTCTAGGTGTGAAAGGCCCACTGGAAGATTGCTGCCAGCATCATAAAAAGAGAACCAAAGAAGAAGCTGGTGTGCTGTTGATTCTCCTAGAGAAATTTGTCACACTAGCTTTCCTGATATGAACTCTGCTGTTGTCATCATTGGAGGAGCTCAAGTCCTTGCTATCACTGAGGATTGCGATGGTTCTTTCGAAGGGAGCTCAGGTCCTTACATTGAGCATTGCTTCCTGGAGCCAGTGCAATGCCCTCAGCCTTCAGGCACAGATCTTTAATCCTGCTGGCACAGATTTTCTAGCTTCCATCACTGACAGATGGGCCTTCCTAGTGTAGATCTTTGAAACAGACTTGCATGACACATTGTTGTGGGCTCTAGGCCTTTAGTTGGACTCATGAAGAACATTGCTAAGGGCTCTAGGTCTTCATCTGGGCTCGTGCAAGACATTGCCAATCTAGGCCCTCAAATAGATTATTTAGGTCTATAGTGTGTGGTCAGATTTCCTGTACTTTTTAAAATTTAACTCTTTGTGTTAAATGTTATAAAATAGTCCTATAAATTATGTGTCCTGTTTTAAATCATTTCCTTATAAACCCTGACTACAACATAAGGATGAAATAACTACTTTGTTTCTCAAATTCTAGTAAAAGTGTAATAACTGGAGACATGAACTTAATTCTTATTTGTAATTTCCTCCTCCTCTCTGTCTCTTTCTCTATTCCTCCCTTTTGTTCATTTATCTAGCAAAAATTCATCAAGTATTGATATCTAAGAGCATGACAAAGACTATACTAAAGCATGATTATTTTATTAGTATTGTGTCAACTCCTTGCTGATTACCAGGGTTACTAAACAGATCTGGGCCAAGTATTCTAGGGTCTCACAATTTATTTGACCTTCCATACAGGTTTACCTATCGTTATGATATAATGTGGTCAGTACCAACATAGGCTAAGTATGAGATGATACTACATAGGCATACAAATTGTACCTTCCTGAAATCAAAGAAAAAGAAAAACACAAAGCTAAAACTTGGAAGATAAATATGAGCTTATCTATGAGTTACTGTATTTTTAAAATACTAAGGGAATTTATTAATGGAATGTTAAAATACTGTGCTGATCTCCTAACAAGTAAATTTTGAGAAGGGATAAAATATATGCAATAAAGGCAAATTGTTAAGAAATTGTTGAAATAGTCATAAGAAATGTAGCAAATAATGGTCACTTCATCCAAGGTGGTAACATTTGATATAAAAAGAAATTAACAAGTAAAAAACTTATTAAGAAAATATAATCAATCTGTTTAAGCAACTGATGCAATGTATGGGAGAGGAATAAAAATCAAAGGTGAAACTCAGATTGCAAATTAGGCCATTTGGTTAATGTTGGTAACATTTATTAGGACAGGGAACACAGAAGAGAACTGTAACTGAGGATGAGGATGAATTTAAATATGAATATAATTCAAATATTTAAGAAAGATTAATATGGAAATGTTCAATAAGTAACCAGATGTTTTCTATGGGATCTAGAAGAAATATCTAAGGCAGTGGTAGAAATTTCAGAGCCATTAGAAGAGATAGTTATTAAAATCGTGAGCAGGTCTGTCCAGGCCTGCTGCAGGACCCTCCGTGGGTGCCTCTCCCGGGGTGCCCTTGACACTTGGCCAATGCCCTCTGAGAGCATCCCAGGAGTCGGAGGGTGGCGGCCCTGTCCAGGATGCTCCAGAGGGCTTAGGGTGACTGATGTGGCTCCAAGTCCAGTCCATGCACGAGAAGCAAGTTAAGGATTAATATGAAGCTCAGAAGCAGATAGTGCCAGACAACAAGCAGTACTTGGTACACATTTGATTAGTGTTGCAGCATTTCCTTCTCCCACTGTTGCTGAGATGGCATAAATTAGTTGAATTCAGTATGGAATAGAATACACCCAAGGTATTAGTCAATGAATGAGGATCCCGGAAAAATTATAAATCTCACCACCAAATGCTGACCTGGAACAAGCATTCTAAGAAGGAATTCCAGATGTTAGTGTGATAATGCAAGCTCCAGAGAGGATTGTAGCAGGAAATAATGAACATGGGCTAGGGAGATAGCTCAGTAGAATAAGCACTTGCCTGGCAAGCACAAGGTCATGAGTTCAATCCCCACTACTGAAGAAAAAAAAAAGAAAACTAAAAGAAAAAAGAAAGGAAATAATGAAGATGTTTTGTTTTCAAGACCAGCATATCTTGACCTTATTCAGTCAACTCCTTTACAACCTCTGGCACTAAAGACACCACCTTGTGTACTTACACTAAGTGAGAGACTGCTAGAGCATGACAAAGACTATACTAAAGCATGATTATTTTATTAGTATTGTGTCAACTCCTTGCTGATTACCAGGGTTACTAAACAGATCTGGGCCAAGTCTTTAAGCTAATTCTGCAGTAACATCTTACTTAAAATACTTTTGCATGTTTTGTAAATAGGTTCTGTTTTGTTTCCAAAAAGAATTGCTTTTTAACTTCATCAGTCTATGCAACTGATTCACTGAAAAGGAGAGAGAATGCATCAGGAATGATTTGGGAAGGGATCTGTAAAATAAAAAAAGTGTTTTGTGCTGTTTGCCACTAGTAAGCAATTTTGTTAATAGACATTTTTGCACTGCCTTTCAACATTAACACTTTTGAAGTCATGGACTGGTACCAGATTTTCTGGACTTAGAAAGACCTTCTCCAGTCCCTCAAAGTGATAAAATCCATGCAGTTGGCAGGCTAAGAAAAGAGTGCTCTATGAGTGAAAATGCTGTTTGCAAAATGGACAGCTAGTGAGAAATGATTCAATGGCTTACCAGCAGATCTTGGATATGCTAGATGAAAATTGCAGACTTGTGTTACATGGTGGGTCTGCCACCACCACTTCCAATCCTCATCATGACAATGTCAGGTATGGCATTTCAAATGTAGATGCAACAATTGAAGGAACAATGGATGACATGACTGTAGTAGATGCAGCTTTATTAAGGCAATAGATAATCAAACTAAACAGACACCTACAACTTCTAGAAGAGGATAACAAAGAACATCCTAAAAGATAAATGGTCATGTATTCAATTGCTGTTGCTTTCTGGCTGCTTAATAGCTGGCTCTGTTTTCACCACTGGAAGTAACCTTGGCACTCAGATACATTGTCTCAGCAGCTGGAAATATAAAGGATTTGCAAGCGTCTTTGTTTCTGTCTTTAAGCTAATTCTGCAGTAACATCTTACTTAAAACACTTTTGCATGTTTTGTAAATAGGTTCTGTTTTGTTTCCAAAAAGAATTGCTTTTTAACTTCATCAGTCTATGCAACTGATTCACTGAAAAGGAGAGAGAATGCATCAGGAATGATTTGGGAAGGGATCTGTAAAATAAAAAAAGTGTTTTGTGCTGTTTGCCACTAGTAAGCAATTTTGTTAATAGACATTTTTGCACTGCCTTTCAACATTAACACTTTTGAAGTCATGGACTGGTACCAGATTTAAGAATATCAAACTGCCTAATATTTCATGATCACCTGTAAAAATTAAATTGATTCCTAGCAATACAAAAAGGAATCATGAGCATATATGAAAATGTGTTTAGTAAGAAAAGACCTAGGGCACCAACATGGACCATACTAATACACTAGCCTATTTATAAAGAACAGTACACCTAAAAATATACATATCCTTTTCTAAATACTTATTAGATTATTTATCTATTAATTCAGTGAAGATGTATTAGTCACCTACTATGTACTGTGCATATACCAGTGTAAAATATAAATTTGCTGCCACCATGACAGAATTTGAGGGCACTGAAAAAATTGAAACCAAGAGGTATTGTGAAAATATGTTCTCCTTCATCAAAAGTTTACTACTTGGCAAGTAGTCCTGAGTAGTCCTTTTTTATTGAAGAAAGTCAAGGGCTGGTGAGATGGCTCAGTGGTCTAAAGCACCTACTTAGAAGAAGCTTAGCAAAGCACATGGACCGTGGTCCAATCCCCCAGCACCACATGCCAGCCAGCCCCACCCCATAATGGGCTGAGCTGGCCACACACACACACAAATTAAAGAAAATCAAATGTTTCAACCTATCTTTTATCAAAATTAGTAAACAAAGTGAAAATACAAAGATGGCTTAAATAACAGTGATTTTGGAGATTTCATGACACAATTTTATGTAAAAGACAAAATTTGAGCCAGTTCAAATATCAGAAGAAGTAAAAAAGTTGAAACCTGTCTTTTCTGTAGCTTTATATGAGATTGATTATGGCTCTACTAATTATATTCTTCAGCTGCAGAAAAAAAGAGTATTTAAACAGTTCATCTGACTGATATAGCACTAATGCTCAAGAACTTTCTTGGAATAATTCTATGCAAAAATGATAATACTGATAATTTAATGCTAAAGTGATGACTCAGAATCATAAGATTTATCAAGTATAGGAACATATTCATAATGAGCTATTTGATAGGATTTTATTTTTATTAGTTAGGATTCATATTCTTAGAGAAAAAAGGAACAAATTGAGCCAGGGAGGTAGTTCAATAGAATAAGTGCTTGCCTGGCAAGGAACAAATGGAAAGTACTATTAACAATTATAAGAAATGAAAAGACAAGTTATTTTTGCATAAAAAATTTTAATATGACTGATTTTTTTGCCAAATACTACTGATCTTAAAGAAATAAAGAAGGCTAAGTATAAGTTAATAAGTACAATTGCCAATACAGTATAAATAGGTTGTTTCAAATAATATATTATAAAGAAGTATGAAGATGGCCTCAATTTGATTCAACAGTTCTTTGGCTTTATCCCTTCATTTTAAGTGAATGACATGATAAATGGGGTCTTACTAGGTTCTCCTGGCTAGTCTTAAATTCGTAGGCTGAAGCAATCTTCTTGCCTCATCTTCCCGCAAGTAGCTGAGACTATGTCTGTTTACACCTCAAGATTTTTATAAACATTTTCTTTATTTCTTTATTTTATTTTATTTTTTTTTGCAGAACCATGGAGACCTTGTACTTGCCAGGCAGGCACCTATTATACTGAGCTATCTCCCCAGCCCCTATAAACATTTTCTATCATGAAAGTGTGGAAAATATGGAATAGACAAAGTTCTACAATGATGCTTCCATAAAATCTGAAATTTATAATCAAATTTGAAATTTGATTATAAATCTGAAATTTATAAAGGGCAATAAATTTTTGAAGTAGCTTGCAACTTCCTTATTTAATGCTCTTAAGAGCTAGACCATAACTACCAGCCATGCTCAGCACCTCAGTGTGTAAGCTGGGTTCAGATTTACATTCTTTTATAATGTTAAAAACATGGGTATCATGCTAACTAAATTATCTTTTGGTGAAATATTTATAGTGGCAAGACATATGGATGATAAAATTCCATTATTATGTTTTATGTGTTGTGAACTTTCAGTATACTGTGCCAAAGTTCAGTGGATTCGGGTTCAAATTAAAATTTCCACTTAAATCTGTATGCCTTGGAAAATGAATTAAATCCAGTTTCCTTATTTGTAAAATGCAAATAATTATATTACTCATTCTATGTAATTACTTGGAAAATTAAATGAGACAATATGTCAAGGTCATAGTACAGCGTTTAGAACATATTAAGCATACAACTCATATTGGATAATCATTTACTTAATATTCATTTATTCATTTAGCAGTACTGGAAATTAGATCCAGAATCTTTGCACTGAGCAATTTTTTCTCTTTTTTTTTAAAATTTCACACAGGTGCCACAAACACATTGTATTTGCCAGGATTGGCCTTGAATTTATCTATTATACCACCCTCATCTCTGTGATCTCTGTCATTTCCCTTCTTAGGTTGTAAAGATTTCTGAAAGAAAGAAATATAACAGCTTCAGGCAATCATTTTTCTTCATCTACAAAACTGAGACTTCATTGGAAATAAAACAACAAAATTTAAAATTTAGTTCTTATAGAATTTAAGAACAAAAACCAAGCAACTTCATAGAGAAAAGGAGACAGTAGATTAATCAGTTTAAGCCTTTCTAACTGTTTATACCTGAGCTTACACTGCTGTTAAAATTGTGACACACAATGTTGCAAATTGTTGCTTCCACTGAGTATTTTTCAGGTATTGTTACCATTAAATATCTTTGGCAATTAGATCCAGTTTACATTTCAATATGATAAGCCAATGGTGAGTGTAGGAACTTCTAATGGACATTGCATTTGTGTAAAAAAGTTAGGGTCTTTTGTAATTTAGGTTTTGGTGTTCCAAGGAAAGATGGTGAGACAGTGTTTCAGGAAAAAAATGATAACTCAGATATTCTGTATTTCACAACTTGAGTTTTAATGGGCATTCAAGAGAGTCACCTGGAATTCTCATGATCACAGAAGAAACAATAATTATTTGTTTCATAATGCTTGATGCAGACACACCCTTAATGTCCTTGTTTTCTCCATTGCATGTCATTTCCTAACGAGATTCAAACAGGAAATTCTGCAAGTGAAATTCCATTTGTTGGTAGTTGAGGTCCAGTTGTATGAAATTGTGATGCAGGTAACTCATGTATTAGAATTTTTAGCCTTCTCTCTTCTTTTTTAAAAATTTAACTTAGGCAATGTCATTTTGCAACCTTTGGTTCTTTATTTGACTAAACTCCATGTTTCCTCCCTAAAGTAACTCTCATCTATGAAGCTCTTTCCATCTTTTCTTCAAAAGAAAAAATTGTCCTCTCTTTTATCTCTTATTGAACTAGAATCTTAGTAGATGAGAAAAAAGAGATCAGTCATCACTGGTTACTGATGGTTACTAATGTTGGTTCTCCAATATTTGTTGGCAGCAGTAAATTACCGGGGCAACCAAGAAAATATACGGGTGCAAAGGCCTCATAGCACACATAACTGAATCAGAAGCTCTTACAGCAAAGTCTAGAAGTCTGCATTTAAACAAATTTCCCTAGTACTGCTAACGTGTGTTTTTTGGCGGACTCCTGTGAATACAAACTAAAATAATGACTTGTCACAAAAAGCTTCTGGAAAAAAAATTCTATAAGCCAAATAAAGAGTTCTCAAGTGATGGTAAGCTGCTAGAAGGATATAAATTATACATGAAGTTGCCATTGAAATAATATTCCTTGAATCATTTATGTTTTTTATTACAGATGGTGTCTAGGTACTCTTCATCCTTTTGGAATAATTTGAGCTTTCAGTTTCTCACTCTTCAATTTTCCTTATACCAATCAAGAAATTCTTATGGTACTACTACCATTTTCCTGAGGATTTAGCTACTAAATAGTTTATATTTGTCTTCTCTATTCCTCTAGTTTCACCAGAGGTCTCACATATGAAGCTAAAGAATCCTCTATATTCATAGTGCATATCTCACAAAAATTGCTGCTGTATTAATTAGCTTTTAGTGCTTGCCAAAGTGCCGACTCCATTCAACAATTATAATGGGCTATATCACACTATTGTACTTGTTCTGGTGAGAGAAACGCAAGTTGAAATAGGACAGATTGATCCACCAGTGAATCAGTGAGTTAATAAATAATAACACTTTTTATATCTAGTACATAGCTATATTACATAAGTTTTCAGCCTCAACAAAATTTCTTACCTAGAAAAAAGAATATATTGAATTTGTAAGAATAAATTTATGACTTAAATTCTATGCCAAGTGTATTGGATTAATTGCTATTACTTTCCCTTTAAGGACAAAGTTGAAATACTGCAGGTCAAAAATGTTTGAATCTCTTAATGTTAAAGTTACTCTAATTCTATGCTTGTCATAATTGCCAAAGTTTTGATTACAGATGAGGGCAAATCACATAATTATTTTTCTTTTTCCAAGTAGACTATAAATTTCCTTTATCAACCTAAATGAAAATTCTAAACATCTTCAAGAAAGAATGTAATTTAAAGCAATTTAATTGTATTATAATGATCAGATGGATTTTAATCTCAATTCATATTTTTCATGTCACTGTTTTCTATAAGTTCCTTATGTTATTAAAGTTATTTCTTTTTGTTCATTTATTTCTTCAAATATTATAACATCTAAAATTTATTAGTAATAAAACCAACACAAATAAGGCCCACCTCTGAAGAGCTTGATTTAAATGGCATTATTATCACTCAGAATCTGTCAATCTGTCAACTTAGAATCTGTTGAGTTCTAAGTCACATCATTTCAGTAATTATAGTAGAAAATGGATAACAATAAGGAAATAGGACTCAGAGCATAAATTAGAAGCCTTAATTTGAAAATTGTTCATTGAATATAACAACTACACTCACAATACAAAATTCATTGCTCCCTTTATGCCACTAATAATGTAAACAGAGCTATAAAACTATGCAGCAGTAATAAAAAAAGGTGTCAAGGTATGAGTCATTGGATGAGTAACCTTCTGATGGCGTAAAGCTGATTGTGTAGGGAATAGTTTCACTATTAAACTTTAACAAGTTTCTGTAGGGTTTTTTAAATGATTTACTTTTTAAGAATATAGGGATCTTTGAAAATAATCTGCTTCTTTTTCATAACCTTTTTGCAATCTATATGTGCACCTTAAATTTCTATTGTATAATTTAAATATATAGAATAAAAAGTTGTATCTTGAATATATAGAATAAAATTTACTTTTTAAATTGCATCTAATAAAGCCAAATATATACCAAGCTAGTAAGTTACACATCAGTAAATAAAATTAGTAATGGCTAGAAAATGATGCTTAGAAATAATCCTAAATTCACAGTAATATAGAGGTATACCATGAAATTGTGAGGTCTAGTATTTTTTTAGACTCTATTTCCACATTAACTACAGAAGTGATAAGGCTTAGTTAATATTTGTGTATAAAAGTAAATGTTTGAAACTGGTTTGTATTTAATATGTCTATTCCCTACAGAGACAATACAACTATGTTGCATGGAAAAAGGTTTGGAAATTGGAGATAGCAGGAAAATAAAATAAAATAAAATGACCTCTAACCTCTACCCATTGGGCAAACCTTGCACAATTTCTCTTTTTACAATTCAAAGTTTTAATTTAATTTATTTTATTTTAAAGAGTAAAAATAAATGTAAATACAAAGAGCAGAAACAAAGACAGAAACAGGGTAACATAGAACAACACATATGTTACAGATTTTCACAATTTCTCTTGAGTGCCAGAAGAACCAAGGATTTGCTTCCTATCAAAGCCAAGTTACAAACATGGAATGTAATGAAAGTCTCTAATCTGCCAACTATAAGTTAAAAAGGGAGAGCATACGGGGGGGGGGGGGGGGGGTATGTCCTAACCAAGCATTTCTTTAAAAGAAACACAAAGCAACACCAAGCCTATGGGAAAACAAATAGCCATGTTGTGAAACTACTTATTGAAGCATGACATGGCTGGAACAGCACGTTCGCGGGTGTTGGCGCTGAGAGCACTCTTTGGCTGGCAGCCAACAAGAAAATACAAACCTCAGTCATATGACTGCCAGGGATTGAACTCTACCAACTACCTGCATAAATTAGGAAGAATCATGAGATGTGATTTCAGCCATGCAAGACCTTTGGCCTTGAAAGTACTTCTGCAGTATTCAGACTTCTGAGCCAAGGAAACTGAGATAATAGTCCTGAGAAAACAAAATAAATTTCTGAAAAAATATTTTGTCTCTTATCGGAATTCACAAAAATGCTGTCATTTCACAAGTAACAGAATTGTGTTACATTAAAAGGATCTTCCCTTCCCTATCTTATCCACAAAGCTTCCTTTTCATTTTCTAACTTTTTTTCACAAGTAATAGTAACTTGAATGTCATTACAGTTTTTCAGTTACTTAGTAAACCGATTGAGCTCACTCCACAGAAAAGGAAGGAAAACCAAACAAGAAGTTTTCTGAAAAATTTTATTTTTCAGTATCCCTAAATAAAATACTTAGTATTGATTATTTAAGAAGAAAAATATCTTCAGACTATGTCAGGAATTGTACTTTGCTTACAAAAGCTATCACACACACACACACACACACACACACACACATTCTCAACAATGATTATAGAATTAGTCTACAGTCTAGTCATAATAAGAAGGAAATCATCTTTTAAATCCATACTTAGTACATATTCCTCCAACTGCAGTATTTAAATTTGAATGACATCGGGGCCAGGGAGATAGTTCAGTAATCTATGTGCCTGCCTGGCAAGTGCAAGGACTCAGGTTCTATCCCAGGTACCACATGCAGTGCCGGCCCAGGAACCTCAGGAGTACCATGCAAGCCACTGAAACCAGTCATGTGGTGCATGCCTATTCCCAGCACTGGGAAGGCTTAGACAGATGGATCACTGCTAGTCTGAGCTACATAGTAAGACCCTGTACCAAATAGATAGATAGGTAGATAGATAGATAGATAGATAGATAGATAGATAGATAGATAGATGATTTTTTTAAAGGTTTAAGTAAATTTGAATGACATCATAGAGTAACAAGCCATGGGCCTATGGGCCCGAGATGAATCAGAAATATCAGGGGAAAAAGATGTAGCAGACAAAAGCTGCTCACCTCATGGCAGCCAGGAAGCAGAGACAGAAGGAAAGTAAAGGCCAGGGACAAGACATACACTTCAAGGACGTACCCCTTGTATCCTATGACTTCAACAGTGAGCATTTTTATAATCTATTCACCTCTCTGGGCCCCACCTCTTAATATTGCTCTACTGATTCAAAGCTTCAAAATATGAGTTTGAGGGGTTAGTTCATATTTAAATTACAGCATATATATTTAAAAAAACCAAGATTTGGAAGGATTTCAGAGGATTGATGCACCCTGAGGTTATTTTGTCTTTGAGGAGTGGGTGATAAGTGATATTATGACTAAAGGTTTGAGAAACTATACATGAAAAGCTTATGTATCCATAGTATGTTTCTGTGATCATTATAATTCAGTCTCCATGAGCTAGTCTTTCATTGTTATCTTAAATAACAACATCCATATGTTTTAAACCAATTGTGAGAGCAAAAACAAAGTGATGAAAATACAAACCTTTTTGAATGACTACACTCATATGTGATTAACTCTAGGTATTACTTTTGTCTTTTAAAATGGATTCTTATAAAAGAACATAAAGAATGTAAGTATACTACTTAGGGCAATAGTGTTGACAAGTTTATATCATTGTATTATGAAAATTAAATTCTATAAAAGGATGACTTTATATAAGTTTGAAAAGCATTTTTGTATATTTAATTCTTTGAGAAAAGATGATATTTAATAAAGAAGAAACTTTGTTTATTTTTTTTAATTTTTTTTTTATTTTTCAACAAATAATACACTG
>NW_004524679.1:5258030-5263502 GCF_000260255.1 Octodon degus | reverse complement strand
CGTTTCCTAGCTCATCTCCTTTCCCTCTCTTGATTAGTTAGTCCTTGAGATCCTGCCTTCCCTTTCCTTGTATTATATCTTTCTATTTGTATTTCTTCAATAAAGAAGAAACTTGATCACTTGTTATTTTTTCATTTTTTAACTACATATGTCATTTGGTTTCCTACCTATATTGTCTCTGCTTTCTGGCACTGCTGAGTGGCAAAGGAACTATTCAATCTGTGACCCAGATTTTACATGTATTAAATTTATCTAGTTAGGGTAGTCTTTGCGAAAACAGGATCTTTACCTTCATACAGACTGGCAAAGCAGAAAAAGTTATATTTTCAATGGCTCTATTATGTTCTATCATTTTCCAAGCACTTTACTTGGCTCTGCGCTCATCTTGTTTCCTTTGCCTGGCAATAAATGCTGTTAGTTTTTGCAGGAACAACACCTTCTCTTTGAAGCTTCAGGACTTTCCTCAGAGCTCTTTTTTGAGCAAATATACTAGTACTTTTCTTGAGTTCCATTTTATCCAAGGATTTTTTAATGAGACAAATTGAGGACATTACTTATAAAAACAGTATCCCCACCCCCACACCCTACATGTACAGAACTTCAATTCTGCCTGGAGGCTGCAACAGGTGGACGAAACAAAATGAACAAGTAAATAAGTATAGAATATCTCATTAATATTTACTAAATAGTAAATATAGAATATTTCAATCACTCAAAGTGGTGTAAGAATAATAATGCAGGGCACTAGATATAAAGAAATATTGAGCCTTTGTTGTTTGTTTGTTTGTTTGTTTTGTTTTGTTTTCAGTGTTGAGCCATACTGGGATATGCTAAGTAAGTGATTTATCTACAATAAAGCACGGTCTTCAGCTCAAGGTATAATTTTTAATTGGGATCTTTAAGAAAAAGCCTTTGAAGGAGAAATTTTATCATTGATTGGAATGAAGTCAGGCAAGTTATGCAGAGATCTGCAGTGGTGGTAGCAGTCATATTATATGCAGAGCCAACAGGAAGTACAAAGGACTTAAAGTCTAAGACACACTTAATGTGTTTTTAGAGTGCAAAGAGCCCAATGTAGGTAAAGCTCAATAAAAACAGGCAATGTTCTAGGCAATATGACTGTAAAAGTTAGGGAAAGATTATTGGAGTACTTATAAGTTAGGTAACAAGCAGAGAATATTTAGAAAAGGAGGGAGGGAGCATGATATGATGGAATGCATACTCTGGTCAATTTGCAAAGAGCTGCCTGTGTTTGGCAGAGGCAAGAGAGGAATCTGCTATGTCAATTAGGAAGCTAGTGTAAAAGTTGATGGTGCTTAGACTAAAGCAACTAAAGAAGAGTTGAAGAAACAAATAGCAATGAGACAGTTTCACAATCGATTACTAGCACATTTTCAATAATTAATACATTGCATATTGTTTTCTTAGTGGTTATTCATTGCACAAGATGCAGACCTGATATCCTGTCTCAAACGCTATTAGAAAAAAACCTCTCTATTCATTGAATTAAGAGAATGGAGCTGTATATCTATCCTAACTATTTTGAGTATACAGATACAAAATGGTTGTTCATTTGTATCCCCCTTTTTTGGTCAGATACACTTTAAAGATAGACTTGACAGTTACAGGTCTGGCCAAATACCTCAGCAGATTAAAGCACCTGCAGGCACGCACAGAGGCAAAAGGGCTGAGGGTTCAATCTCCAGGCCTGCTGTGCCAGCCCGGCCTCCAGGGTGCGCTGAGATGGTGATTGAGACTGGGCATGGTGGTGCACATCTGTAATTCCAGCACTTGGGAGACTGTAAACAGGAGGATCCCTATGAGTCCAATCTAGTAGTGAGACTCTGAACACCCTGTAGACCTTTCCCTAAAATACAGGAAAAAAAGTTGACAGTTGCCTGGTATCTACTTATATTCTTTATATCATATTTCCCAATTCTCATTATGAAACTGTGGACTCATCTTTGCTTGCAAGCTGTATTCCTTAAATTTTAAAATTTAATGTCCCACTCTCTGAGTATAATAACCTTTGATCCTTTTAGTATTTCTCTTTCCTTTCCTCTGCTATGCTCATATTCTACCTTATTAATATTCCTGGTCTTTTTATTCCCACCCATCACTTTTCTATCAGGTCACTAGTTATCTTTGTCTTTCTTCCAATAATCGTCTCAAGCTGCATCACCTATCATCATCATATCCTGCCCACTACAATTCTATATATTTACTTCTTTTAAGCCCCTTGCAAACTCACCTGCTCTCAAGCTCAGTGAAGTGTCTCACATCTTACCTCATGAGCCATAAGGATGGGATGTCTCAGCACATCACTGCATGCTTACAAGTTAACCTCTGTGCATATGCAGTTTCTGTGTTTTTTGTCTTCCTGTCCCTCTTTTTCTTCCATTCTCAATAAATTATTTTCCTGTGCTCTGTATATTATGCTTTCCCTTGTCATCAGGATCCAAATTCCACCATGATGTGTTTATCAGCTCTTCTTCCTTATGACAAATGTCTGAGATAATCAATTTACAAAGTAAACAAGGTTTATTTTGGCCACAGATTTGGATGTTTCATTTCATAATCAGTTAGACCTGCTGTTTTCAGGTTTATGGTGAGGTAGTACATCATAGGTGGAACACATCACAGAACAAAAGTTCTTGTCTCCTGGCTTAAAAGAAAGCAGAAAAAGAGAAAAGAGCTTCACTTTTATGATTTAAACACCTCCCACTTTTTCCCACCCCCAAAGGACAAAGCTATCCCCTCAGAGAAGCACTTTAGAGACCTAGAATTTTATCACATGGGTCTCTGGAAAACATTTTTCTAAATCATAGCACACATATCCCCTCTTTAAATTTTCCAAAAAAATTTCTCAATCACCTATCATCTCTAAATATCATATAACCTCTTACCTTCCCTATAATTGCTATGTAGAAAAAATGCGTTGAAGTTACTGTTGCTTCTCACTGTCCATCAACATTTCAATTCCTGTTTAACTACCAATCTATCGCTTCACTAAAACTTCTTTTACTAGGCTCACAATGTGTATTCCAAGTGTTAAACATAACGGACAAACTTTAGTATTTTATTCATAAAATAAACATTGTACTTTTGTGTTCATCATACAAGTCTCTTGATAATGTGACTCTCATATTTCTAGTTTAATTTCCCTGTTTCCTTCTACACATTCTGCATTTTAGCCATGTTCAACTATTTGAAATTCAAGAATATGCAGTGATTTTTTTTAGTGGTCTAGCTCCTTTCTACAGGTTGTATATCTCTACTGGAAATCTCTTATGTATATTTCTATTTCAAGATAAGACTAGACTAGCCTAACTGTGACAACCAAATAAATTCAGTTAAAATAAACAGACAAGCATTTGACCCCCAAGTAAGCCCTAAATACCCTTTTATGCTTTTTTCCACTAGTAAAGAAAGAGAGAGAAGTTAATATAAGTTAATACAAGTTATATATACTATAAATGCCAGAGTGGGTAGTTTTAAGTGTTTCTCAAACTCTAGTTTATGAAAATTACTTGAAACCTTCTTTGTAGGGAAATGTTACATACAAAATATTGCTTCAGCAAAATAATCCAGACTCAGACAGTTAAATATTGTGTGTTTTCTCTTATATGAGAAATTGTTTAAAAGTAGAGATGACAAAAAACTAGAAGGCTGTCTTTTGGATATGAGGAAGGTTATAAGGGAAAAGAAGAGTATATATCAATGTATCAAAATAAATTGCATTCCTTGTTGATATTAAAATGTACTAATAAGAAATATTATATTTTTAGTAAAAGAAAGCTTAATTGGTAGATTATATTTCTAATTCAATTAAAAAACAGATTGTCTGGCTGGTGGTATAGCTCAGCAGACTAAGTGCTTGCTTAGGTAAGCGCAGGGGCCAGGGTTTTATCTATGGTACTGCCTGTCATGCTGGCCCAGCCCCTGAGCATGCTGAGCCAGCGATGGAGTCCAGGAGTGGTGGCGCACGCCTGTAATCCCAGCACTAGGGAGGCAGAAATCAGGAGGATCACTACAAGTCCTAGCTGAGCTGCATAGGGAGAACCTGCACCAAAAAAAAAGAACAGGGGGCCGGGGAGATGGCTCAGTGGAATAAGTGCTTCCCTGGCAAGTGTAAGGGCCTGAGTTCAATCCCCAGTTCTGCCAAAAAAACCCAAAACAAAACAAAAATAAAACCAAAACAGATGGTTTACCTAGTTGTTTTAACTTGTATCTCCTTTCTCTAGTACTGAGAAATTTGACTTCTATTGACTATTAGTATAGTTATTTGATTTATGCTAATATGTAGCTTTTAAATTTTCAAATGAATTCTAAAAGTCAAAACAAGTAGGACTTGAATTCTTTCCACATTTACTGTTTTCAGTATTTAGTTCAAATTATGTTGACTGTGTTTTCTTTCCAATGAAGTAACTCTTTCCTCTAACATCATATTTCCTAATTAAGACACCATTAAATCAACAATACTTTGCTTTAGGAAATGTGTATGAGAGTGTTATATAGAAGAGAATTAGAGGCAGAGAGATCAGTTAGGAATTTCAGTAGCTAACAAGTAATATGCTAGGCCTCTGAATAAGTTAGTTACTGTGACAATGAAAATAATAATGAAACACAGAAAAAACACTTGAAAGGCTTGGTAATTATACATTGGAAGTAAGGGACAGAAGATAAAGTAAAACTCCAAAATTTTCTAACTAAGTTGCTAAAATCATGATATTGGCACTAATTATATTCCTAGCCTTGGTGAATTGCTTTCAGGGAAAGAAGATACACTTTCTTTTTAAAATACACTTTATGTTGATTGATGAACCCATTAGACAAGATGATTTATGTAAGAATATGAATGATAGAGACAATATTGTGACTCCCAAAAGCTCTAACCTAGGTAAATAATACCGAAGACAATCCAAAGCTAAAAGCTTAAAATTTTGAGTCCAAGAAACTGATAAAATTTGCTGCAATATATTTTTAGTGAGATATTTCTCATTTATAGAATTCACTCTTTTAAAATCAGTTTTGTTATTATTTTTCTGTCAAAATTGTGAAATATCCTCAGTATAAAATGTGTGGTTATAAATATGTAAAGAAGAAAAGAATAAACTCACTTAAAGTGCTACCTTTCAAAGTACAGTAAATATGATATACTGGTATATTAAACTGCAGCTTCTTCTCCAGAAATTGCATACATCAACAGAATATTAGAATGCCCATTTGTAAAAAAAAATCACTATTCTTTTTCATTTTTATTAAGTTGCTAGCTGGAAAATAATTCCACTTTTTGTTTATGTTTTACCTATAACTTCTCATGATTTTTTCAGATATTTACTAGACTGATTTGAATAATTCTTTCAAGTGCTTTGCTTGTTTTGAATTGGCATGCCCATTTCATTTACTCTTCTTAAAGTCCAGTTGAAAAAAATTCTCATGAAAGATTTCCAAACTCAGGGGGCCAGGGAG
>NW_004524679.1:5246823-5249730 GCF_000260255.1 Octodon degus | reverse complement strand
TCTGGCTTGGGTCTGGCTGCTGTGCTCAGCTCCTTCCCGCTGCTGCCCTTGAGGGTGAACCTGTTGTGCCCCGGTCCTGTGCTAGGACTGGGTCTGGGGGTTTCCGGAACTTGGCAGAATTTCCTATTCGGCGGGTGAGGTGGGGGAGGTACTGCCCATATCTTCTATAGAGTTTCCTGCCAGATGATTATCCAGCCTTAAGTTGAATGTCTCATGTGACAAAAATCTTACCACCTTGTGAGTAATATATTTCAAGTTTGAATTGCTCCAAGTATTAAAAAATCTCTTCTGTTGCAATGAAAAAGAATCTTCTTGAAACTTGCACCTATTTCTCCTGTTGGTAACCCTAGGACTCATAAAGGGTAAATGCAATTCTTCTTTTCTATCCCTTGAACATTTTGGAAAACTTCCCTTACCTCATTGTCCTCTACTGAAAGTTTTCTCAGTCTCTCATACTGATTACATTTCTGTCCTCCATATTCTCCCCAACAAGTGAAATTTGCTTTTAGATGTGATTTGACACAATTAAACAAAGACTCTCATGACTTTTGCGGGTAATAATAATTAATGCACTGAATGCTTACACTGAACACAGTGCTAAGTATTTTGTATGAATTTTCTTAAAAATCCTTGCAACAAGTCTATGAGGAAGACATTATTATGATCACCCTGATGTTATAGATCTGGCTGTTAAAATTTTACTAGGCCCACATGTGATTTGTTTTATTTCACTATCTTGCATGTATTACCTTGAATATTGCTCTTAATCAATAACATTTCTAGGTATTTTTCTATGAACTGTTGCCAAGTTTTCCTCTAATCTCTGATTTTTAAAATGAATACATAAACTTGCGTTTGTACCAGTTAAATTTATTTATGTCAGTTTTATGTTATTTTTATTTCCTTTACATTTTGGGTGGGAATGTGTACATTATTCTTTTACCATGCTCCTAAAAAATGTTCTTATGATTTTCCTAATATTTTCATAAAATTATTTTCCTCTAAATAAGCTTTACATATATTTTACAGTATTGAATATAGTGTTGCTTCTTTTATATAAATTTATCGTCTGCATATTCATTGAAATAGTAATAAAATTTCAAAGAACAAGATTCTTAGCAGAGCTGTGCAGCAAAATAGTCAATAAACAATTCTTTTCAAAGTAACATTAATTAACACTGCTTGAGAACAATTACTCAATTCATTTGACTCTACTGATAAGCTCTCATTTTTTCATCTTACTGTCTAGAATTTTATGAGACCATGTCAAATCACATTTTGAGAATAATAAATTGAATAACTGGAGTACTGTCTTTCATGTCCATCCATTTATTGCCTCAAAGACTATGTATGATAAACACTCAGCCAACATTTTTCAGAATTGGGAAAAACTCAAAGCATTTCCTCTAAAGTCATAATTCTGTTTTCAATGTAAAATTTGTGCTGTGTATTTAGAATTATGTTTTCTATTTATAATTCCTGTTTTCTATTTAGAATTCTGAGAATGCATTATATTTCCCTTTTTGAAAGCCCTATAGTTATTTTAATACAGTATAACGCACTTATTATAGTTCCTCAAAATTCATGGCGAAGTCCTAACTCTCAGTACCTCCGAGTGTATTTGGAGACAGGCTCTTTAAATCAATGATTAAGTTAAAATGAGATCAGGAGTTTGGGCTTTGGCAAGATCACTGATACATAGCTACAAATCTGTCTCTGTCTCTGTCTGTCTCTGTCTCTGTCTCTCTCTCTCTCTCTCTCTCTCTCTCTTTTTCTGTCACTCTGTCTCTGTCTCTCTCTGTCTCTCTCTGTCTCTCTCTCTCTCTCTCTCTCTCTCTCTCTCTGTCTGTTTGTCTCTCTTTCTGTTTATATATCAATAAAAGAGAATTAGAAGCCAGACAGTATAGATGGAACACCAAATGAATACACAAGGGGAAGATGGTCATCTACCAGCCTGGAGAAAGGCTTCAAAAAAAAGAGTGCTGCCAACACCTTGATCTAGGGCTTCTAGCCTCCAGACCTATGAGAAAATAAGTGACTAAGCCTCTTGTTTAGTGGTATACTTTGCTACAGGCAGGACTAGCCAATATATAGAAGACAGATAGACAGACAGACAGATAGATAGATACTGCTGTATTATATGAGGTACTTGATAACTCCACTTATGCTGATACTAATATAATCATAATCATATGCTCGTTAAGAGCAGCAATTATGGATCTTGAAATTTTATATTTGGGTTTTGTTTCCTCTAGAACTTATCACAATTCTTAACACTTAGTACTGTCATTTTTGTGGTACTTGATGGATAAATGAATCAAAATTACCTTATGAACTGATTCTTTCCAGTAATCAGTTTCCTCACTACTTTTAAAATCTCATGCAACAAACATTAGTTTTAATTTATTCTTCACTTTCTGATGGCTGATAAATCTTCTTATATTCTCTCTACCTATCTACATAACTGTACTCTTAAAAATGTTTTTTTTTCTTCAAGGAAATTCCTAGAGTTCAATAGTAGACTCAAAATATTCAATTTACTAAGTGCCTCTTCTTCAAATGACTTATTTTTCAAACTATGTCAAGTTAACTCGAAATAATCAGTACCAATGGAAAAAATTACATAATAAATACACTATTTTATTTTGAAAAAAGAAAACAAAGATATAAACTCTTACCAGTTGTGTAGAATTTAGTCTTTGAAATTTTAGCTGGAGCAATTAAGCAAGAGAAAAAATAAAATGGATTCACATATGTTATGGTTTGTGTCTAGTTGTCCCCCCAAAGCCTCATGCATTTTTGGGGTGAGGACTTCTAGAGTTTGTGTTAACTCATGATCCACTGGGATTATGTGTGATCCAAGGCTGGGATTACGGGTCTTAGTACTGCTGGGATTACCCATAGGTG
>NW_004524679.1:5229566-5234906 GCF_000260255.1 Octodon degus | reverse complement strand
AGGTGGGTAAATACTGGGAAGTACCCATAGGTGTGAGTACTTCCCCTACCCTGGGGCAAGTAATTTGCATTACAATGTAAGGTGGGAAGAGAAGCTAGTTGCTTGAGCTGCTGCTACCCCTCCCTTGCACTCTTGCTCTTTGCCACCGCCATGAAAGGTTGCTTTCTGCTCTGTGCTGCTCTGCATTGGACCCAGTTGAGTATGGACTGAAACCTCCAGTGACTGTGAGCTAAATAAACCTTTCCTTCCTTCATTTTGAGTGTCGGGTATTTGTCCCAGCAACGAGAGAACAGTAACGAAGACAACATAGGAAAGGGAAAGGTGAAAATATTCTTGTTTGTAAAAAATATGATCTTACACCTAAAAGAGTAAAGACTCCAACAAAAGACTTGTATAGCTTATAAATTCAGCTTCATAGCAGAATATAAAATCAACATTACAAATCAGTGTTTTCCCTGTATACCAATAATGAACTAGCTGAAGAAGAAATCAGAAAACGTTTTCAATTATAATGGTTTGAAAAAGTACCTAAAGTTTCAATGTGACCAAGGAAGTGACTATGAGTCTGATCTAGTAGTGAGACCCTGAATACCCAGTCAACACTTCCCTAAAAAATACAAAAAAAAAAAAAAAAAAAAAAAACAAGGCTGGAGGAATCACAATATTTAATTTTGCATTAAACTAAAAAACAACCATAGTAACAACAACAACAATAAAAATGGCCCTTGGAAAAAATGTAATGTGTAACTGTTGGTACAGGTTGGAGGACACTTAAGTCCATACAACTATATTCATCTCATTATAGACAAATACATCAAAAATATGTATTGGAGAAGAACAGCTTCCATATCAAGTGGTTCAGGCAAACTGGATATTAACTTGAGCAATATTGAAACTAGCACACTAGAGACGGGGCTTGGTGGCACAGGCCTGTAATCACAGAATTTGTGAGGCTGAAAACAAGAGGATCACTACAAGTCTGATTGTAGTAAGACTCTGTATTAAATACAGAAAAAAAGAAACTAGAATACTAGTTCTTACCCTTTATAAAAATCAATTCAAAATATATTAAATGCCTAGTGTAAGACCTAAAACTTTGAAACTCCTACAAGAGCATATGAAAAAAATGCTGAATCCATAGGGCCAGTCAAAACTTCTAGAATAAGATTCCAATTCCACAAAAAGTTATAACAAGAATTAATAAGTGTGATTAAATCAAATTAAAAATTCCTGCACAGCAAGGGAAACAACAGAGAAGAGATAGGCAACACAATGATGGAAAATACATGCCAGGTAACCTTCTGATAAAAAAACTAGTACCAATAATATAATAGATTTTTTTTTTCTGTTACTGGGGATCAAACACAGAATTTTGCCTTCCAGGCAGGCACTTACACCACTGTGCTATGTCCGCAGGCCTAATACCAATAATATAAAATGAACTCAAAAAACTTAATACCAGCCACACATAGTAGTGTATACCTATATTGCCTGAACTCGGGAAGCTGAAGCAGGGGGATCCCTGTGCATTCAAATCTAGGCTGGGCATGCACAGTGAGCTCAAGACCAGCCTGAACTGCACAGTGAGATTTTGTCCTTAAAAAATTTTAACACCAAAAACAATCACAGTCCATTCAATAAATGGGCAAAAGAATGGAACAGATACTTCTCCAAAGTAATACAAATGTCCAATAAGTATGTGAAAAAAGCTCAATATCATTAGTCATCAGGAGAAATGCAAATAAAAATTTATTAATTTTATTCCATTGAATTGAGAATGGTTCTAGTCCACTATTCATGGTAACCAGAATTGTTACCATGAAAAACTGCAAAAATACTAATTGTTGGTAGGAACTTGGGGAAAAAGGAAGCATGTTACATTGTTTGTGGGGATGTACATACATCCACTAAGAAAAATCAGCATCGAGCTTCCTTGTTTCAAGGAGCTAAAATTGGAGCTACCACTTGATCTGGCTATGCTACTCCTTCTACTTCAGTACATTGTGAAAGCAATTAAAATCAGTGATGCCTGCATATCCACATTTATTGTGGTAGATTCACAATAGCTGTTATGGTTTGTGTCTAGTTGTCCTGCCAGAGCTTCATGAAGTCATGGGGTAGACTTATAGAGTTTGTAACTAACTCATGATCCACTAGAATTATAGGTGTAAGTGCTACTGAGATTATGGATATGAGCACTGCTGGGATTATGGATGTGAGTGCTTCTGCATGTGCGTACTACACCCAGCCTGAGGCAGATAGACTGAATGCAACAGAAGGGAGACAGACTTGCTCTCTGTAACCATTGTTGCTGCTACTCCTCCCATTTGTTCTTGCTGCTTTGCTGTTTTTTTGCTGCCAGGGACTGCTGTGCTCTGCCATGTGCCACTCTGCCTTGGAGCCAGCTGAGTATGAACTGAAACCTCCACTAACTGTGAGCTAAGTAAATGTTTCCTTCCTTAATTTTGGGTGTCAGGTATTTTGCCCCAGAAATGAGAGAAAAGTAACTGAAGCAATAGCCAAGATATGAGGGCTGGCCAAATATCTCAGAGGATTAAAGCACCTGCAAGCAGGTTCAGGGGCCTGGGGTTCAATCTGGCCCTGCACCTGGAGCATGCTGAGACTGGGTGTGGTGGCACATGCTTGTAATCCCAACTCTTGAGAGGCTGTAAAACAAGCAGATCACTACAAGTCCAATCTAGTAGTGAGACCCTGAACACCCTGTGGACCCTTCCCTAAAACACACACACACACACCAAAAATATAGCCAAGGTATAGAAATAGCAAGAGTCTACCAACAGATGAATAGATAAAGAAAATATAAAAAATTACATATTTTTAAACAGAAATTTAGAAATCTAACCATATACAGCATTGTAGGAGTACAGTCCGATGACATTTTTTTCTTCTCTCCTGTTTTCATTTATTACCCTTTGTTTTTAAACAAACATTTACCTGAGAGACAGTATAGCTTTAATTAATATGACATTAGAAGCAGTATATATTTAGAAGACCAGAATGACAGGCATTCCAAGCATGGTCCTAGTATCTTGTACTATGAATAACTACTACGAAGACAACAATATGCAATGTGTTAATTATTGTTACTGTCCTACTAACCTGTTTTGAAACTGTCTCATTGTATTTGTGTCTCAATAAAATTAATAAAAAAAGAAAGTATAGCACACACACGATGGAGCATTATTCAGTCATAAACAAGTTTGAACATTTGTCATTTACATAAAAATGGATGGATCAGGAGATCATCATGTTAAACAAAAATGCTCTGCTCAGATAAGTATTCTGTATTCTCAATAAAATTTGAAGGGTACAATAGATAGTGGGAAAAGGGAATGAACCTATTAAAAGGGAAATAATTACTGAATTGAGGAAAAGAGCAGGAGAGGGAGTTAGGAACGACACATGTCTATGTATGTAAGGAGGATGGTTTGGACAACTGTACTGTGGATTTCTGCTGGTCTATGAAAAGGAGAAGATAATGCTTAATTTATTTTGTCCCCTTTTTTCAATTTTTTCTCCTCTTAATTTCATATATATATATTTCTTTTTTTCTTCCTTCTTCCAATTTTGCATTCATATATCTGGTAAAATGAGTAACTAGTTGGAAGACAACACTATGTGTTACAAGTACTTTGAAATTCATGTTATTTTCTTAAGTGAAATTTTGTATCACTTGTAATTTTTTCTGTTTTGACACTATTTTTTTTTGAAGAACAAAAACGGTTTATTTATTGACGCTAATATCAGTTTGGATTGAAATTAAAACTCAAGGAGGCAGTGTTTTTTCATCAGATTGCCAGAAAATCAATAAATAGAAAGTATTACATTAAAGAATGGCCAGGATTTGTCTAGGAATAACAATATTACCCAGATGGGAATGACACAAGCTGGTAGCAGTTTTTAAAGAAAATACTGGAGAATAAGTTATCTACACATTCTCAAAGTGTCTACCTAGACACTGCTTCACATTTTTTTCTTTTTGTGTACTGCAGCACTTTATTTCTCCTTGCACAATGATGTGTTGCTGGGGCCCAATGTTCTCACTGCAGAAAATCAAACTTTTGTCATCTTAAGGAGGTCAGTTTTGACACTATTTTGTACTGTCTTTAAAAATAAAAAAGGGTCAGTCAAATAGCTCAGCAGATTAGAGCACCTGTTTAGGCAGTTGCAAGGGCCAGGAGTATGATCCCGGGGCCGGCCATGCTAGTCCCGCCCCTGGGGTGCACTGAGATTCCAATTGAGACTAGGCATGGTGGTGCATGCCTGTAATCCCAGCATTTGGGAGGCTGTAAACAGGAGGATCACTATGAGTCCAATCTTTGCAGTGAGACCCTCTGTACCCTGTACACTCTGTCCTAAATACAAAATAAAATTAAAAAATTGAAGTATTCTGTATTTTCCCTAATGTGTGCAATCTACATAAGATGTCATAAAATTGATCCTTTTTTATTATTTATTTATTTGTTTGTTTATTTATTTATTTATTTAATTTTGTGGAACCGGGGATTGAACTCAGGCCCTTGAGCTTGCCAGAGAAGCACTTATTCCACTGGGCATTCTCCCTGGTCCCCATGATGTCATGAAACTGAAAGAGAGACAATAGTTAGACAAAAGGAAGAGAATACTGGAAGAGATGGAAGTGTACCAAAGGAAAATGGGTAAGAGATGGACATGAACAAATATATGCAATGAAACTCAGTATCTTGTAAAATTAAAAAGTACTAATAATAAAGTGGAAAAATAAAAGAAATAGGACTCATTTGGTCTGAGCTGACCCCAGTAGAAATTTGCTATGTCCTGGAATTTTTATGGTGCATAAATTATCTGGAATAATATGTTCTTGAATTTTCTAAGCACTGAGGCTTAATCTTACCTGTATGCAATTTCAAGAATCAAATCTCCAGTCTGTTGGCATCTTTACAGGCTTACATGATTTGCTCAATCTCATTGATGGCCCAGAAATCCATTCAGAAAATTCTTTAAATTTTCCTAGCTTAAATTTGTCTTAGAGATTTGCATATGTTTAAGAAAATTTGATAATGCTTTGCTTTATATTGCTTCCTTTTACTTACTTTTAGCTTTATAATTTCCCTTTACTTCAATGACATGGTAAAAAAAAAAAAGACGAAGAAGACACAGGACCTGGGAGATGGTTCAGTGGAATAAGTGCTTCCCTGACAAGCACAAGGGTCTGAGTTCAATCCCCAGTTCCACAAAAAAAAAAAAAAAAAAAAAAAATCAATGACATGGTTTTATTTTCTGTTAATTTCCAGCTTTCTCCATGACCTCCTTTGTTTCTCACTGGGAAAGAAGTCTGCC
>NW_004524679.1:5214139-5217328 GCF_000260255.1 Octodon degus | reverse complement strand
ATTTGATTTGAAACTGTCTCATTGCTATATGTTTATCAATAAAATTTTGAAAAGAAAAAAAAACAACAAAAACACTCTGTCTTTTCTTGATGAAGGTGCAGTGAGGCAAGATGCTGATACACTGGTGTAGATGTACAATTTTGTACAGTACTTAGACCTACTACAAGACGTGATGAAAAAATATAGTGAATAGTTAAATTTTAAAAAAAATTGATAAAAGATAAATTGTCATTAATGCCTCTCAAATACTTCCCCTTGACTGAGCATACTTAGCTCCTCACTCTTGTAACTTTACAAGTCAGTTTTGCAAGTTATTTTTCATGAATTTCCTTAATTGTGCTGCCATGGCTGCCACAATATTCTGAGTCAATTAAAATCTTTACCTTTCATGCTCATTTAGAATTTAGGGAGGAGCTCGAAGTTGCTCAATACTAAATCCAGTGTATAAAAGGATGAGCAGACAGCATAATGTTTTTGTGAGCCTGTCTTTCCATTTAGTAGAATTTGGCAGCAGCATTCATTAGATATTTTAATCACATCTCATATAGACAAGAAAGAGAACTTCCAAAACTGCTTCAGAAAGTACCAAGAATCATGAGATAAATGTGTTCAGAGTAAGGAGAGGTGTTTTGAGCAGGATTAATAGCAATGTGTCTCTTACTGTAATAAATGCTTCAAAATTTAAATGTTCACTGCTTATTTTGATCACACCTTGCATAAATGTTTTAAGGCCAATAAAATATACCATTAGACTCACTTCAATTAATTTGTTCTAAAACATAATTATGAAAACAGTGCTTATAAAAATGTTTATCAAAAACACAGAATTCTTATGAAAATGGTTACCAAACTATGTATAGGATAACAAAACAAACACTTAATATAGATTTTACTATTAAGATATAATACACTTATAGTGTTTTCTGCTTTTATCATAGACATAGAGTAAAGAAATCAGTACACTTCACAAACATATGTCAATTTTCCCAGAGTAAAATTTTGTATCCATCAAAAATATAATGAATGTATTTTAGGTGCATAAAATTGAAAAATTAATGTGAAAACATCTATTTCTTCTTTAAGAATGCAAGAGATAGAAACACACATTGAAATAAGATAGAAAATAAAATTTGATCACGGTAGTATCTGTGTATTATCAAAGATAAAGCATAACATTACCTGCAGTAGTCAGGTTTCCATTGCTGTGACAAAATACATGAATAAACGAACTTTAAGGAGGAGGACAGACTTATTTTGGTTTATGGCTTCTATACAGTACTTCTTGGTGACAGTGCTGTATGCCTCCAGTGAAATGAAATATTTGGATGATAGGGCTTGGCTAAGGAAAGCTGCTCACCTCAGGGCAGTCAGGAGTAAGAAAGGGGAAAAAAGAGACACAAATGAAAAGCCTGGAACCAGATATATTTCTTAAAGCTTGGCTAGCATGATCTACTCTTTTCAATTAGGCCCAACCTTCTGTTTCCATCACCTTCATTTATCAGCTCATTGATGGATATTCCACTGAGGTTAGAGCCTTCATTATCTAATCGCTTTTCTAAAGCTCCACCTCTGAACCTATGAGACATTTGGTCTACAAATTAGATTTTAAAAAATCACACTACTGAAAGAGGTAAAGACAAATATTTATCACTAATAACTATTGCAATGGGGGGAAGCACAGTATGAACTGAATTCAACTTTCATTTGTATGGGATTGTTTTGTAAAGGAAGAATGAAACAGTAGGGGTAGGGTATGACTGCATGATTGGTAGAGAGAAGAAAATGAAAAGCTATAAATAGGTAATTATTAGAGCCCTGACCTAGAACCACTTATCTTCTCAGCAGTCTGAAGACAGAATAAAACACAGCAAGGTATACATGTTTTACTTACAATGGGCGACAGGATGGTCAAAGCCCAGTAAGGACTAAGATCACAAAGCATGATGTCCTTGGCCTTTGTTAGGTGCTCCGGTTGATTGGGAGTGTGCTGGTGTGTGGTATAAATACATGGGGATGAACTACTGACATGGTCAGTATTCAAGAATTAAGAAACAATGCATTTTTGGAAAAATACAGAGGAAAAGATCATGGTTAATTAGTAACTTGATTGCCTGCTAACTGTGCCTACTGAGCTAGAAGGAATTTGCATAAATCAACTCCTCAGCTACCATGTTATCTTGCTTTGAGACCGCAGAATTTTGTAGACTATTTGCTAGTCTCAGATCTGGCTGTTGACTTAAACACTAATTTGTCTTTAAGCCAGCAGTGGATCACATGGAAATCATGTAGGCCTAGGACAGACTCTCAATTTATTTTTGTGTCAATTTATTAATACTAAATATTGCTGTCTCTGTATCATAAAAAGCTGTTCTTAGAAGATAATCAATGTAAATATGATTAGATAAGATACGTCTTTCTGCTGTCAGCTATGAGTTAGTATTACATTTCTCACAGAATTTTAAAGATAATGGCTTTACCTCTAGATGTTGCCTGTAATAGACAGCAAGCTTTTTAGAAAGCCTTGAAGTTTTTCAAGAGAGACTGTAAGGAGGCTAGGCTAGGATCATATTAGAGATGCAGCCTTGAAAATACGTTAAGTGTTTTGTTCAAGGCCCAAATTGAGGCCCCATCAATAGACTCAGAGTAGACTAGCTAACACTTGTCAAAGAGATCTTTGTCAGTAATCATTTTAGCCACACCATCCATATTTCTTAATGAATTTCCTACCACATATCAAATATTGTGTTAACATTGGAAGATATTTGTATATGAAGAGTAGGGAATGTCTTTTCTTTCTCTGATCTTGTAAATTATATTTCATCACATTTTATTTGATGAAGAATTTTTAAATCTGCCTTCTTTCAATGTTCTTGATGCATGTGAAAAGACCACTAATAAGACTGAGAAGTCCAGGAAACATAGAGCCAACAAGTAATTCTTTCAATCTCTGGCAGAAGAATCTTAAAGCTATGTGTTTCAATTTCTTAGTTTTAATAGTTTGTTTTCATTTAAGCCCATAAAATTTATTAAATAGCCACGCTATTTTCACTCACTCTATATTTTCCTAAACTGGTATTTTTTTCATGTGTCTGTATGATTATTTTATTTTACTTTCCTCATAACATTTTCTGAACAATTTTATTCTGTTTTTCTTGAGGTACAGTGGATAGAATTATTTTACTTAGAAAC
>NW_004524679.1:5210194-5214039 GCF_000260255.1 Octodon degus | reverse complement strand
ACTGAGAATTTAACTCAGGACCTTGTGTTTGCCAGGCAAGCACTGAGCCAATGAGCTATATGCATGACCTTACATTTATATTTATATATTAAAATATACATCATTATCAAACAAAAATGGATGTTCTCAAGATAGAGCACTTTGTGGTTATTTATATTATCATCATCTCTTGCTTTTATTTACAAAAAAGACAGCATGAAGTATATAACACTTACTCACATAAACACATAGGAGGCTCATTAAAGAAAAGGAGCGCCAACAAACTGAAAAAAAATTAACCGAAGTGTATAAAGTAAATTCAGCAAAATAATACAAAAGTTTCAAAAGCAGGCAAGAAAAACTTTGAAGAATAATAAAGATTTTACAGTTGATGACTGAATACTAGAGAAAGCTTAGAATTATGAATGACTCATAAATTTGAAGTAAAAATTAATTGAAGTAATAGATATTTTACAATCAAAATGATGGATTGGAGAATAATGGGGTAGAATTTTACAGGAAGTGAGGGAGAAAGCATCACTTGGGTATACAATTTCTTTAGCAGTTACACCATATCTAAAATGACATATAATGTGCTATATGTCCACATGACTTTGTTTATCTTACAGTTAATTTATCTTCAGAAGCTTTTCAATAAGACAGAAATGTAGATTTAGCAAATGTACAATAAAGATTAAAGTTTATACAGAGAAATTAGTACAAAAGCTAAATACTGAACAGTTTTAATTCTGGTTCCTGAACTATCTGAAAATACAAACCATGGTGTCTTAATCCTTTTAACTCACACACACACACACACACACACACACACACAAATTTTTCCTTGATTTCTAGGCATGTCATCACCTATTGGTCTCCAATGCAGAACCAAACATCCAACCGACAGAGGTTTACCTTCCTTGTTAGTGTTTAAAACTGTCTTACCTTATTTCACCATGAGGCAAAAAATCTTTATCTTCTATTTTTGCAATCTACATAATGTTTTCTTCCATGAGCATGATGTTTGAGAGCTGACTGTAATATTCAAATACAAACTAAGCTTTGTCTCCACCCGTCCAGGACTCCACTTTCACAAGATTTCTTTGCTCAGCTCTGAGATCTGATAATGCTTAAAAAGAGTCTTGGCATGTGCTTTCATAAAATAAAAGATTACAGCTGCATGTATGCAGGGAACTAGAGAAAATGAGTTAGGAATGTACGTGGGTGTGGCACATAATCATCTAATTACTAAAGCTTTGTCTGCAGATCTCCTTTAATGTGGTAGAACATTTACTTCTGGTTAGAAACAAATGTCAAATGGCATATATGGTAGAACAAAGCCAATTTTTACATTTAAGAAATCATTCTGAAGGTGTTAGTTTCTTACTAAATTATATATTTGCTATTTTTTATGTAAGGTATGTGTTTGTATTGGTTACTGTTTTTGTTGCTGAAACAAAATATCTAATACTCAAAAATAAAGAAGGAAAGGTTTAGCTAGCTCATGGTTTGTGGAGATGTTAGTCTAAATCATCTGGTTCCAAGGCAAGGTGGCATGGCACAGGGGCTACACTTCAAGGTGGCAGAAGACAGCAAAAGTAGCATGAGTGGGGAGCAAGCAAGCCTCTTTTCTTCCCTTACATTGTATGCGGGCTATCCACCCAAACTTGGCTCTCCTCTTGCACAGAAGCAGGATGTTTACAAAATAAAGATCTTGGCTCCCTGCTGAGTTGTTTAGTTAACCTTCTAAAGTTCTCAAGTTGACACAAGAAACAATAACCTAGAGTGGTAAAGAAATACAGTTTTTACCTCAGGATATAGAATTGCTGAATTATTTAGTTAAGTGTGTAGACTCCTCAAGTTGACACAATATATCAACTATAAAACTCTTAAAAGCATTTTGTATGGTTAAAAAAAAAAACAGTTCTTGAAATTTGTTGAACTAAACTCCAGAAGCTATTCTGAACACTAGAGACAAATTGTGCTTTAGTTTAAATTTAGGGAAATGTAAAAATGCTAGACGTACAAAAGAAATTGGAAGACCTCTACCTTTAAAGTTTACTTAAATAGTATCTGCTAACTTATTACTGTACAATTTGAAGTATCCTTTTTGGAAACTCTTCTCTCAAAATCAGTGTCAAACAAAAATTTTGAAACTAACCTTCAGCCAACTTCTTTTATCAAATTGAACGGAAGTGCTAATTAAAAATAAAGCTGTTTTTCTCCTTCTGTGAGGTTTAATTATACTGCATAGATTTCTTTCAAGTTTTTCTGATCAGACACAATAGTTAATTTCATTTGTAATTTTATGTGCCAGTACTGAAATGAATCAAAGTATGCCTTCTTTCAGAATAAGTGAGTCTATAGTGATTTTTGGAAGCTAATGAAACCATGTTAGACATTTGCACTGGGAAATGAGAAAGGCTAGGTAAACAGCTATCTTCATTTTTTATCTTTTTTTCAAATATAAGCAAAGTTAATAGCCAAAGTTAAAAATGTAAGAGAAAATGAAAAAGAGATTTCAGCTTGAGGAGTAGAAAGGAGCACAGCTCTGATGGAGATCAGATTGACCTGTTAATAAAACAGCAAAGCCAGCATTTTTATATGGTTGCTAAATTGGGCTAGGTTGTACTTGGCCATTATCTCAGTTCTGGTCCTGCAAGGTGCCACTAGTCCTTATCATTTAAAAGCCCAACATAGTCTCCATGAGATGATTACTTTTGCTTGGGGAAGTATGCTTTTGAAGTCTACTGAAATCCAGAATGACTATAGTTTTAGAGTAATGACTGGAGGTTTCTGATTCAATTACCAAATGGTAGTCCAATATCCTTGTAAATCTCTTATCTTGATGTACTCAGATTTGAACAGGGATGAGATAGGTTATGCAAATTTAGGGCTAATCAACCTTGTATTACCAGTTTTTAGGCAGACACTCCCTAAATTATGAAGATGCCTATATGCCGAGTTGAGAATTGTCTTCTTTCAGGCACACCTAAAAGAGAGAGTATCGCATGAAAGAAGAATTAATAGGCATTTATTTCCTTTCTCATTAAGTAAAATACATGATGACCAAGTTATTTTTCTCTTACTGCTGAAACAAAATACCCAACACCCAAAGTTAGAGTGGGAATAGTTAATTTATCTCAGGATTTGAGGAGGTTTCTGTCTATAATCTTTTTCCATGGGAATGTGACACATAGCAGAGGGGCAACAGTTCATGTTGGCAGAAGACAGCAAATGCAACAAGGAACTTTAACAGCTTTTTTCTACCCCTTGTATACTCTATCTAGGACACTGGGATTAGAGTAGTGCCAAAACATTCAGTGAGTTAATTTAGTAATCACATACCCAAAACAGCATTATCTATTCTAGATTCAGCCAGTCACCTCTGAAATGCCCCATTCTAAGACTGCATGAGTGTTTGAGAGAACATCTAGACACAAACCATAACACATGAAGTACTTAATTCTATGGCATGTTCCTGCAGGCTACTTAGAAAAAGATAATAGTTAAGTTGACTATTATTCATGCAGGAAGCTTTCTCAGCAGTATCATTCGAACTTTCATTTTAGGCCATTTATAACAAACTCATGAATAAGCATAGATTATTGCATATATTTTTTTCAAAACATCTGTACACACTAGTATTTAATTAATATGTTTTCTCTAACTTTTATGATTATAAAAACATGAGTGAAATTGCTTTACGTAAAATACTTTCAACAAGTAGTAGCTATTATTATTATTGGGATTTACGCTTGACAGATTAGGGTCTAATTCAATCTCCTCAAAAGAAAACTCTTGCTGCCGAGTTCTGGGAGCCCCCAGACCCAGTCCTAGCCCAGGTCCGGTGAGTGTGCGGAGAG
>NW_004524679.1:5198781-5201268 GCF_000260255.1 Octodon degus | reverse complement strand
GATATATATATATATATATATATATATATATGCACATTCTCACGGATGGTAGGGATCAATTATAGGGCCACATGCCCTATAAACAAGCACTCTAACACTGAGCTACATTCCCAGTCCCAGAGTAAACATATTGTAAAAGAAAATTTTGTGTGAAGATTTGATATGTCTAAGCCATGAATTGGCCTTTACTATATATGAAACTGAGAAAATAATCTGAGTTCTCTCTACTGTTTTTTTGGTTTGGTTTGGTTTTTTATGTGGTACAGGGGATTGAACTCAGGCAAGCATTTGCCAGGCAAGCATTTATTCTACTGAGCTATCTCCCCTGCCCTGAGTTCTCTCTGCTTTGTTAATATATTTTATCATGGAATCCCACTTTTGTATTATTTATTAAATTACTAAACATTGTTTCCATCACATGAATAGAATTAAATTCATAGTTTTTTAATAGTTAAAAATTAAGACATTGCATCAATAAAAATGAAGGCCTAGGGCAGCCATGGGCTGCAAAATAAAATATAGCTCAGAAAGGAATTCATAAAATTCATCAAAATAAAAGACAAAAAATAAGGAACAAGAGTTTGAAGATTTGTTTGAATTCAATTATTCTCTATTTTTATAAAGAGAATATAAAGAAATGAATGAAATTCTTAAATCCATCCCAACCTACATAAAAATAAATGTACTCTGAAAATTTTATAGACCAATCTTAAAAGATCTCTAAAGAAGAAAAAAAAATCTTTACTTGAAATGTTATCCCTTATTTGTGAATATGCTGCCTGTGATTCCATTTTTTATTATTGAGTAGATACATAATCATCAGTACAATTCACATCTTTCTTGGGGCTGGGGAGATAGCTCAGTAGAATAAACACTTGCTTGGCAAGTGCAAAGGACTGAGTTCAATCCCCGGTTCCACAAAAAATAAATAAATAAATCACATCTTTCTTGTTTTTGTTTCTTATATTTCCCATGTTGGAAAATTTCACAAGAATAATATTGCTGGAAAATATTTCCTTTTAATCACTTTGTAGAATCAGTAATGCATACGTCTTAAGAATAATGGTGTGGGAGAGTTTCGGGCTAACCTGCACCAGCGGGACAAACTCCGTGTCCCAGCCCAGGTGCAGCATGGGTCAGACCCTCTTCCAACCCCTTAGGATGCCCCCCACCACTCCGCAGTATCTTCCCCACCCTGCCTGCCGAGGAGGAGTTTTGCCGCATCCCAGGAACAACCAGACCCAGTCCTAGCCCAGGTCCAGTGAGTCTGTGGGACAGTTTCCGGTTACCCTGCGCCGGTGGAACCAACTCCGGGTCCCGGCGAGGGGCAGCCTGGGTCAGACCCTCTTCCACCCCCTTAGGACACCCCCCAACACTCTGCAGCACCTCCCCCACCCCGACCTATGAGTAGGAATTTCTGCTGCATTCTGGGAACACGCAGACCCAGTTGTAGCCCAGACGCAGTGAGTGTGTGGGAGAGCTGACTGTACCCCTACTCCAACTTGTCCCCTACAGGCTCAACTCAGGCTTGGCATACAGGCCAGGGGTGTAACCCTGAAGCTGCAATCCCTGAAGAGAGGGTAGAGGATAGAACCACTCAGCTAGTCCAGGAGCAGAACATTTTGCAACAGGGGCACAACGGGTTCCCCCTCAAGGGAAGCAGCAGGAAGGAGCTGAGCACAGCAGCCAGACCTAGCCAGAGACAGCTGGATAAATCCAGACTTTGTAGATCTGCACCTGAACTTCAGTACATACTAAGGCAATAACTACAACGAAGATCGACAACAAATGTCAGAAGACAGTGCTACAAAAAATGACGAGAAGGAACAAAATGCAACCTCAGAACCCAACACCACCTGTAAAAAGTGCAGAGGACACTAACACAGAAGAAATTGGGAATCAGAGAGCTAAAAGTAATGAATCAACGGCTTCTGAAATAAAGAAACAGCTGCAGAAAGGTATAGAGGAACTCAGATTGGAAATAAAAAAAGAAATAACTGAATTAATAACCTCTGCACTAAAGAATCAAATGCAGAAACATATGGAGGAAACCCAGTACCCACACAGAACAAGTGCAGAGGACACTAGATCGGCTCAAATGCATGAATTAATAGCATTGATAGTAAATAAGCAACAGCAGAAAGATATAGAGGAAATCAGAGCACAATTCTTTTCTGAAATAAAAAAAGAAATCTCAGAAATCATAGCATCTGAAATAAAGAAGCAACTACAGAAACATAGGAAGAAACCCAATTTGAAAAGAACACTGCAATAAAAGAATTTATAACTGCTTCTAAAGAAGACATTGATAAAAAATAGAGGAGATTAGAAAAATGACAGATTCCTTGAATGAGCAATTCAGGAAAGAAATAGATCGCATGAAGCAGAGTCGAAGAGATATAGAGGAAATGAAAATCTCAATCACAATCTTGCAAAACTGTTTAAATGAATGTGAAGACAGAGTATCAGATCTTGAAGATGCTGGTG
>NW_004524679.1:5178953-5190740 GCF_000260255.1 Octodon degus | reverse complement strand
AAAAAAAAAGAAGAAAGAAAGAATAATGGCACAGATGCTTAGTAGATTTCCAGGATTTAATATATAAAAGCTAATTTAATTCACTATGAGGCTAAAGTATATTATCATATATTATTCAAAAATTATAACAGAGGATATTCTTGAAGAACAATTCTGAAAAGTTCTGTCAAAACTAGAAAAATTTCAGTTAAAAATCCATTTTTAGGCTGGGGAGACTGCTCAGTAAAATAAGTGTTTCTCTGGCAAGCACAAGGGCCTGAGTTCAATGCCCAATTCCACCAAAAAATAAAGCCTCCAGTTTTGATGAAGCAGGTAATGTAGATAATTTATATCTTTATAAGTTACCTAGTAGGCCCCAGGAAAATAAAAGGTATCATGCAAATTTATTTTTTAAATTTTTTATTTTTTAAAGAGTATACAAAATAATATTAAGAAAGAAGTACAAGTGATACAGAATTTCACTTAACAAAGAAATGTGAATTTCAGAGTATTTGATGTATTGCATAGTGTTGTCTTCTAACCAGTTATTCATTTTACCAGATATATACATACAAAATTGGAAGAAGAAAGAAAAATAGAAAGAAATATATAAGAAATTAAGAAGGGCCATCGAAATAGATCATTTCACTAAGTGCTTGCTTTGGTAAGTTCAGGGACTTGATCCCAGACAACACATCCCACACTGGCCCAGTGCCTGGGTGTGCTGAGCATCCCATGGTGGTGCATACCTGTAATACCAGTGTTGGGGAGGGTGAAAACAGGAGAATCACTATGAACTTGACCTACATAGTGAGAACCTGTACCAAATACATAAACATCTCAAAAAATTAAAAACAAATTACGAAGAGAAAAAGTACAAACAATTGAAAAAAGGAGACAAAACAAATTTAACATTATCTGCTCCTTTCCACAGAGCAGCAGAAATCCACAGTATAGTTGTCCAAAAAATAGTGTTTACATACATAGATATATCCTTCCCTACTCTCTCTCCTGTCCTTCTCAACTCAGTAACTCTTTCATTTTGAATAAGATCTTTTTTTTAAATAGTATATTTGGTACAAGGTATCACTACAAAGCTCAGACTCATAGTGATCCTTCCATTTTCAACCTCTCACATGTGGGGATTCCAAGACTGTGCCACCAAGCCAGGACTCAGTGGCTGGCTCAGCAGACCGGGGATGGGGCCGGCAAGTCATGTGGTATGGGGGATTAAACACAGGTCCCTGTGCCTGCCTAAGTAGGTACTTTATCCACTGAACTATCTCACTGGCCTTCTTTCTGAATAAATTCATTCCCTTTTATGGTTTTTCAGATCTTACCCTTCAGAAACCATTTTCTCTTTCAGGTTCTCACACTAAGGAGACTAATATATTTGCACATGCAGATCTGATTTATTTCACTTAAGAGTATGGCGCTGGGCCAGTGTGGGATGTGGTGTCTGGGATCAAGTCCCTGCACTTGCCAAAGCAAGCACTTAGTGAACTGAGCTATCTTGATAGCCCTTCTTAATTTCTTATATATTTCTTTCTATTTTTCTTTCTTCTTCCAATTTTGTATGTATATATCTGGTAATATGAATAACTGGTTAGAAGGCAAAAGACTCATAGCCAATATTTTGGTCCTAACCCTTCAAAGGTCAGTGAGGATGCAGGATATAAGAGAACCTGTGCTGAGACACCCTGTAACTCAGTGGTGTCCCAAATTTTCTGATCAATGAGATTATGGGGCCACAGAGGAAAGTGATTGACAATGCAGTGTACCTGAAGAGAGTCGCATGGAGAGAAAGCATTCTCTCAGGCTTTCACAGAGAGCAAATTGGTCAAGCAATGCCCATGACACATACAGATGGCTGACACTGACAAAAGATCCACAAGGTGCTGTACATGGTTCCAGGGTAAATACTGAGGGGATTTGACTGACCTTGTCAGATCCAAAAGTTACATTTTTACTTATATAGGTCTTGCTTTAGGTTGGTCTTAACCATCCAGCAGAAAGTTGTACACACGAGGTATAAAAAGTAAAGCTATATTAATACGCTGAGCTGTAAAAGGCTCAAGTCAACAATGTTGGACAATTGCCAGTTGTGCTGATTACTCACCACTATTATGGACTATTGGACTATATTGGTCCAATTGGACTATTATTTTGCTGAATTCAAGTACCTACAGTCTTTGGACTGGCATCAAGTAGGGAAAGGTCCAATAAAAGCTTCTCCAAATACAGCTTCTCTAACTGCAATGGAACACCCATTTCTGAAAAAACAAAACAAAAAAGGGAGATATAAATAAAGGAGCATTTTGTGAAAAAATATATTTCTGTATGTATACACAAGATAGTTAGGATAGATACACTGCTGCTTTCTCTTACTTCATTGAGAAGAAAGGTTTGTACTAATATTGTTTATTTTTTAATAATTTTACTCATTTTATTGAGAAAAGATAAAATAGTAATGAAACAGCTTCAAAATAGGTTAGTAGGACAGTTACAATAATTAATACATTGCATATTATTGCATTTGTAGTGGTTATTCAGAGGACAAGATGCAGACACGATATTTTGTCTAAACAATATGAGCACAGACTTCACAAGTGTAAATAAAGGACAGTTTCATTGTGAAAAAGAGGGGGGAAGGAAAAAAATATATATATGTATACACAAGAGTTAGGAGAGCTACTTTCTCTTAGTTTACTGAGAATAAAAGTTTGTACTAATAGTGTTTAGACAAGATATTGTGTCTGCATCTTGTCTTCTGAATGACTACTAAGAAAAGAACAATATGCAATGTATTAATTATTGTAACTGTCCTACTAACCTGTTTTGAAACTGCTTCATTGCTGTATCTTTTTTTCTCATTAAAAATGAATAAAAAAAGTGGATGATGGAGCTAGGAGGAGGACAAAGCTGGGCTGAATCCCAGCTGCTTGAAAGTTTTGGGATGGGTCATGGGTCATGGAGTCAGGAAGCAATAAGAATTTGGAGAATGCAGTGGAGAGAGTCTGTCATGAGGAGCTTGTTCCAAAGATAAAAACAAATAAGAAAATGTCCACCTTAGCAAATTAGCCTACCAGCCTGGAAGACAAACAAGTAGGAATCACAACTGAAAGACTAAAAATGGAAAACAGCATCAAAGAAAAATAAAACAATGATTTAGAGAAAGTAGCCTTTAAAAGAAAGGCAGGTGAAGAAAACCTGTAAAGAAGGAGCAGATAATAGAAGTTGATGGTCTGTTAATCACCATGCATCTGCCTCACATTCTTTTAAAGAACATAATGGATGTGGAAATGAAGTTGGTCTACATTGATGAAGAGGACGTGAAGTATGAGTTTGTGGAGTCCTTCCTGTCCACTGGGGCACAGTCAACCTTCCCAGCTGCTGAAATAGTGAACCCTTTGTGCGGATCTAATTTCAATTCTCTGCCTCAGATTGACAAGTGGCTTCAGGTAGCCTTAAAGTACACCAGCTCTTGCAGCAGATAAAGAAATATGTTGTGGCCACTGGACAGTTCAGGACAGCACTTGGGGTATGTGATTAAAGGAAATATAGACTGGTGACAATAAGCCATGAAATGGAAAGTTGCAATTACATTGAGTGGTTCTGATCATGACATAATAAACAGTGATCATAGGGTGAAAACATTTACTATCAAAATTAACGTACATAAAATAAATAACCTATACCTGCAAATTAATACCCTCACATGCATTTGACATACAGAAAGAGCCCTGAAAGTATACCTCTTGCTTCTTCTCTGTCAATAAACACAATAGCAAATGCCAACATATATAAAAAAAGAATAGGGGCTGGGGAGATGACTCAGTGGAAATAGCACTTCCCTGGCAAGAGTAAGGGTGTGAGTTCAATCCCCGGTTCTGCCAAAAAAAAAAAGTAGACACTTAAAATTCATAGTCAAATGATGAAATACATATGCAAATTAATAATTAAAGTATAATGTCATATAATTGTTATAATTTAACCAATAGTTCTAATGTCACAGTGGTCTCACTGTCTATCTTTCTTCAATTACAGCCTTAGTTTCAGGATATTGATTTTTTTATCAGAAAGTAAATAATCAAGAGTGAAAACGTCTTCCTTGGGAAGAAGAGTAACACCTAGAATATATGAAGAATTCAAAAAATGAGATCTCCCTAAAATTAAAGACCCAATCAAAAACTGGGCAAGTAAAATGCACAGATACTTGTCAGAAAAGAAAGAACAAATGACCCATAAATATATGAAAAATATTCAATATCTCTGGCCATTAGAGAAGCAGAAATTAAACTACCACTGAGATTACATTTTACTCCAGAAAAATGTCTATCATCAAAAAACCAAACAGTAACAAATGTAGGGGTGCTTGCAGGGCATAAAGCACCTGTAATGGTTAATACATTGTGTCAACTTGAGTAATTTAGAAGTCTAACAAAGTGATGCAGCAGGGGGTCAAAGTTTTCACTGTGTGTAGCCTGCTTACCATACAAAGGAGAAAAGAACTTTACTCTCTTCTCATTTGCTTTTGTGGCTTTTGCTGTCTTCTGCCACCTTGAAATGTTGTCCCTATATCATCCCACTCTACCTTCAATCTAGCTGAAACCTCCATAAATGGTGAGCTAAATAAACCTTTCTTCCCTCAACTTTGAGTGTTAAATATTTTCCCTCAGCAATGAAAAAAAAAGTAATCAAGATAGCACCCTTCTATGATCTGGGTAGGAATGTAAAGGTAAACCAGTACAGTGAACATGAAAATTTCTAAAACTAGAAATTTCATATAATTCAAATATTCCACCTCTGGGACTCTCCAAAGTATTAAAGACTATATTACAGTAATGTTTTAGCATAAACATATTTATAGCAACACAATTCATGATAATAGAATCTTGAAAGTGACCTATACTTTCATCTATCAGTAGGTGAATGGATGAACAAAAGGTGATATGTGCATATGTCAGGGGAGTACACCAGAAAGATCTTAAATCAATTGCATAAAAATAGATGTAGCCTGAGACCATAATGTTAAGTGAAACAAATCAGACACACAAGACTAAATATCACATGATTTCTCTTATATGACAGATCTAAAATATAAATAGGAAGCAAAACAGAAGATCATGGGAAATATGAAGATAGATCTTTTGCAAATGTGAAAGAGACCAACAAGTTAGAGAGAAGGGGGAAGGGAGGGGAAAGAAAAAATGAATTGAGGTGAGTTATGTACAATACAAATGCTCCACAAGGAATGTAATCATTATATACTGCAAAAAAATGAACTAATAAAAATAAAAATTGAACAATGGTTTTAAAAGTAGATATATATAAAATCACAATAAAATAACCTCTTTACTGAAACTTTCATAGCAAAGACATCTGCCAGATGTATCTTATACATAGTTCTGATAAGTGAATTACTGATTTAGGTTAAATGCAATCATTTACTGAAATCCATAAAAAGTTTATGTAAAGAAGTCCCAGAACTGACCAGTATACTTGTCAAGAGTTCTCAGTGGCCAGGAAAGATGTTCAGACTGATAAAATTTGAAATTAGTATACACTAGAGACTCGGGAAAGACTATCTGTGATTATTAGAAATCAAAATCAAGCTTTAAAATTGTTAAAAATCAGTTTAACATTTTTGTTATTCTGTTATTGTTGCTGCTTGTTTATTTAGCTAACCAGTATTTGCTGACTGACTATTCCATTCCTGGATAGACAGTATTGAAACAGATGTCAAAGTTCTTCTTATGGAACTTATAAATTTAGCAGGAGAAAAAAAACACTAAATAGTTGAACAAGACCATTTCAAATAGTAATAAAAATTATCAAAGAAATAACAGTAACATGGTAGTGATTGAAGGTAGGAATGGAAGGTTGGAAGCTGTTTTACATGTGAAAATCAAGCAAACAGGATGAAAAAATATGAAAAGGACATAAAGATCAGAAGATCTAGACCAAAAGAACAACAAATGCAAGAATTCTGAAATGAGAACAAGTTTGATAAATGTGTCTAAAGCATTATAGGAGTAGGCAGGGGTGGGGAGATAGCTCAGTGGCTTAAGTGCCTGCCTAGTAAGTACAATATCCTGAGTTCAATCCCCAGTACCAGGGGGAAAAAAGAAAAGGAGTGGGCAGGAAGATGGAATACATGTGATTTAAGGAGAAATAGTAAATAGTTTAAATTTTATTATTAATGTAATGGAAAGCCATTGATTACTTTAAAGTGAAGAGGGAATGATTTCACTTATAAATTTTGAAAAAAATTTGCTATTGCATGAGGAACTTTAAGGGGATAAAAGTGGAAGAATAGAGCCCAGTTAAGCAAATATTGCACCAAACTAAACAAGAAATGACACCACACATTAGAGTGGTGGAAGCAAACATAAACAGAAGTGGATGTATTTACAATGTATTTTGTAAACATTATCCCTGACAAGACTTGATGATGAACTGTGTGTATGCTAAGAAGAAGAGAAATAAAGAATTGCTGGAGTTTGTACCCTGAATTATTATTTTTATTATTTATTTATTTATTTATTGTGCAACCAGGGATTGAACTCACGCCCTTGCGTTTGCCAGGGAAGCACTTATTCCACTGAGCCATCTCCCCGGCCCCTATCCTGCATTATTGTATTAAGACAAATATTTACAGTGATGGGGAAGTACAAATTCTTTTATAAGGAGTACAAGTCATTCTATAAAGAAGAGCTCTATTTTGAATATTTTTTAATTGATGTGCCTAGTAGACATCTAGACATGATGAGAATATATGAATTGAAAATTCAGAAATGAGATTGGGGCTTTAGATATGAGTTTATGAGTCACTAATACAAAATTACAGATGAAAATGAGATTCACTCTGGGGAATCAGGGTGTGACAGTGGAAGATTCTGTAAAGCATTATTCTTTACATCAGCAGTTCCCACAAATTTAGATCATGGAACAGAATCCTTGTTGATGTACTGACTGTTTTACATGTGAAGAAAGAAACCATGCCTAGTATACACTTGAAGGAGTGAGGAATTTAGAGGTCAATTTTATTCCCAATTCTACAGGAAATTCTTAGGAATCCTAAAGAAAGGAACTGATATCTAACTTATATTTTAAAAGGATCTCTTAAGGGATCCATTTACCAAATGGATGAGAACAGTACAAGAAAAAGCAGCATATACTGGGCAGAACTGTAAGATGACATTCTAAAATTGTTGGTCCTGGTATAGATACACCTTATCATTTATTCAGTAAAACACTAATTTAGGTATTGTAGATGGGTTTTCAACATGAATTAAGTCCCAATATCTTATGAACTTAAAATAAGGAGGCTATGTGGGGAGAGGGTTAGCCTCATTGGGTAAGCCCTTTAAAAGCAAAAGAAGAAATGTAAAGTACAGTATTAAACAAGGGTGAGTTATGCATTATTGCTGGACTATAGATGGAGGACAGCAAGAATGTAGGTGACTTCTAGTACAAGAGAGGAACCTGGTTAACAATCAGAAAGTAAATGAGGACCTCTATCTTACAACCATAAGTAGCTTATTTCTATCAGCAGTAGAAATAAGCTTAAAAATACATTGGAATTCTCTATAAGTTTAACATCAAACCTAACCATTGGATTTGGCTTTGTCGTCATCCAATTCATTAGGCAATCAGAATCATGGAAAGAATTAAGTTCATGAACCAAGGGACTGCTGATTTTCCTCAGTGACTCAAACCTATACTAGAACTCAGACCAATCAAAATCTACATTCATTTTGTTGTGATACCAGGAACAGAGAATGTAGTCCAAGCATTCCAGATTTTTGTTCTACAAATCCAGAAGTTATTGTGTATATGCTGTTTTAAAATCCTTTATGCTAATTTGTTACACAGCATCAAAAGCAAATCTACATGCAATGCTTTAGTTTGCTGTCTTATAGAAATATTATATTCAGTCAGATAGGACTAGGTTCTCAAAGGATTCAGTGCAGCAGATAAATAGTACAGTACAACTGTGGCTCAAGGCACATTTGTTGAAGGCCAGTTCTCAAGATAAAGATGGAATGGTTAGACCTACATAATTACCCAAGGAATAAGCAATATATTATTGTTGATAATGATCAAGCGCCTGTGTTATTGTCGAAAACCTTCTGACTGACCTTTTCCAAAAAATGTCCTTGTTCTTTCCATGTATACTTGTTACACGACTTGCTTCTCCCACTGGATCACTATTTCCAAAGTGACTATACTTGTAATCTTATTGAGTGATCATAATTTTGTACCACATTTTAACTACCTCATGATGCTTACCCACCTTATGATTATTTTTTTTTGGTGCCAGGGATCATACTCAAGACCTTGAACTTGCCAGGCAAGCACTTATGCCACTGAGCTATCTCTCTGTCCCCCACCTTGTGATTTTGCTCTGTAAAACTTTCTCTGTGCATTGGAACCCCTAGAAAGCCATTTTCTGGGTCTTTTTCTATCTCCTTTAAGCACTGTCTCACCCTCAATAAAATTTCCTACTCTTACCCTCCATTGTTTCTTATAATTCATTCTTCAATTTGGGGAAATGTGAACTCAGGATACCTGATATCTAACACGGTGGGAGTTATATTTTCCTTATATCATTTGGAAATCTTATGTCAGTAGGACTACCAAAATAAAGTGCCACAGAGTATGGGACCTAATAGTATAAATTTATTTTCTCCATATACTGGAGGTAAAAACTCTAAACAGAAAGTGTGAGCAAAAATGACTTCAATTAAGCCCTTTATCATTGGCCTCTTTCTTAAAATCTTTTTCCTGTGTCTTTGTGGAATCTCTATATGGGGGAAGGAGGCATGATTCAAACCACAGCAAGCAGAAAATACTAGGATTTTTGTTGTAATTCAGATAAAAAGATACAATCTTTAGGGAATGAAAATAGAAATGGATACAGAGAAATGTGATTGAATTCAAGATATATTTTAATAAGTTTTTGACAGACTTCCTGATGCATGCACATGAAGTATAGAATGAATTTATGAATGATTTCAAAATCTCTTTAAGCAATTATAATGAAGTAGTTTACAATGTGAAGGAAACTAGAGAAAGTATGGGATTTTTCACACTCTCAGTGTTTGGTTTGAGGTGGATATTGGCTCCAAGTAAGGATGCCTTATTGACATATGAATGTGAACACCATAAGAAACAGTAGGCTAAGGCTGGGGAGATGGCTCAGTAGAATAAGAGCTTCCCTGGTAAATGCAAGGGCCTGATCTCAATCCCCCGTTCCACTAAAAAAAAAAAAAAGGCAACAGTAGGTAGAGATAAAAAGCTGGGGGTTATTAGCACTTAGGTGACATCAAGCCATGAGGCTAGAAGGAAATGGGAGATATATTTCTCTAGAAATTATAAAAATAAGGCTTTAATGCTACCATAAAACATAATACAAACCATATTCTTGTTTGATTATTGTGTAGCTTTTTCAAAAGATATAGATTTGATTATTATCTATGACAATAATAAATGCTGTGATTTCTTTATAGCATGCAATAACTACAATAAGACATCCATGGGGTAGAAGCATCAATGTATTATGGTGGGATCATTGTTGTTGTAGAGGGAGCTTTGGAGTATGGTTGGAAAGTGAGTTCAAAGTACAAGGTGTTTGAAGGTGAAGTTAAGGTGTTCAGATTTAATAATACAGAAGAATGGTAAAATACTCAAGAGTTTGAAGCATAAGAATAGGAAAAGAAAGTTTTTAAAAGACTGATCTGATATTGGTAGAATGAATGTTAAGGAGAGTAAAAGTGAGGTAAAGGAGAAATAAATGTAAAATTCAGAAGTAGAGAGACCAATTTAAAGTTATATAAGAATTAGTACATCATCATCTGAGAACAAGAATTCATGGAGATTCAGAAAATTGTTGATGTATCTTTTTCTGGTCAGAGTTAAACCTGTTCTAAGGTACAGGTCCTTAAAATAATGTCAAGTTTCTTTCCCTTCTTTGTACAATGTCTAATTATTGGGGCCTATGAGGTACAAAGTAAATGTTTTCCTTTACAGTTGAGCAAGATGAGAAAAAAATCTCTAGTAATTTCTCCTATGTTCTAGGATTTCATGTGAAACAAATAATTAACACTGTCATAAGATATATAAAGAAGGAAAGAGGGAGGAAGAGAGGACACAAAGCAGATATAATTGTGTAATATGGGAAATATCTGCAAATCTAATCACTATGTTCTTAATGTAAGAAATAGAAAATATTTTAAATGAACAAATAACTCATGTATTGGTATTAGAGAATTTTTTCAATATAGAATCAGAGAATGAGATAGTGTTATTTCCTTTCCAGAAACCAGATATAATTATTATAATTACCACTATCCTGCTAGTTATCAAGGCAATAAAACATTAAAATAAGATTTAAAAAATCTTTTTAAAAACATCTTTCCAAATTTCTATTTCTGTACAGTCAACTAAAAAGGTAACTTTTACAGGTTCTTTGGGGCCTATATTCAATATACAAAAATATAAAATTCTCTTTGCAGGTAAACACATTAGCAAAAGATGGAAAAAGTAACAATGACAGCAATAATAAGATAGTATACATTGCCATAACATTTTACTGAAATTTGAAAGATACTCTAAAAATTCATAAAATATACTTTTATAGAAAAGGTAATGTTGTGTCTTATACACTTCCTTTTTATATTACAATAGTATTTCAAATGAAATCCAAAGGAATTAGAGTGTACATTGTAGAGTTTATTTCCCTAATTATTCTTGGAACAGGTTTCCTTGTTTTGAATCCAAGGAGAGGCAGGTATTTAAATGTGGTCAGTTAAAAAATCTAACCAATTAAATGATGAGATGCAAATTTTTCTTCCAGCTTTCAAATACTCATCGGGAAATCTGTTCCACAGCAAGTGCCATAGCCCTCATATTGGGTCATACGGTCCCACTATTTTGTGTTGCAAAAAGTGTATTACTTTGTACCTTAGCTTCTATAGAATATTGTGTGGCATACAGAAAAAAACTCTGGTCTCTTATCTCTCCCTCACCTCCTGTCTCCCTTCCCCACCTCATCCTGTCTTCCCTCTCCCATTCTCCCTTCTTCCCACCCTCTTCTCTCTCCCTCTTTCTTACACCCTCTCTTTCTTTCTTTCTTAGCTACCATCAAGTGAACAACTTTCTTCCACCATACTCTTCTACCATTGAGTTTTTGCTTCACCAAAACCCTAAAAGAAATGTTGCTATCTGATCACGAACGGAAACCTGCAAAGCATGAGTTAAAATGAACATTTCCTCTTTAAATTGCTTATCTTGGGTTTTTTAGCACAATAGTAAAAAGCTAATACACAATTTTTCACAAGAAGACATCTAAATTGTCAACAAAATGCTTTTAATATAAAGGGGTTATTGATGCATATTTTTTACATCTTGCACACTAAATCTTTCTCTAGATGATTCTCTTATATAATATCCTCTTCTAGAAAGTCCAGGCGAGAGATTGCTTAATTGTAGGTGTCCATATGTAGTAGTATTTTATATTATATGTTATAGCTTGCCTTTCACTTTTTAAAATTCACCAACAGAATGTGTGTGTGTGTGTGTGTGTGTGTGTGTGTGTGTACTGTATGAGATCAAGGTACAATTTATGGATAACTAATTATCTCAGCATCACATATTTAAAAGTCAATTCTTGGGCTGGGGTGATAGCTCAATGGCATAAGTGCCTGCCTGGCAAGCACAAGGTCCTGAGTTTGATCTCTCATACAAAAAGAAAGAAAGAAGAAAGAAAGAAAAAAAAGAAAGAAGAAAGAAAGAAAGAAAGAA
>NW_004524679.1:5167693-5168875 GCF_000260255.1 Octodon degus | reverse complement strand
GGATCACAAGTCCGCATCTTGTACAGCAATTAACCACTAAGAAGAATATATGCAGTGTGTTATTTGTTGAAACTGTACTTCCGATTTGATTTGAAACTGTCTCATTGCTATCTGTTTGTCAATAAAACTTTGAAAAAAAAAAAGGTTAAGGATTGTTTTGTAGTTCTTTCCATTCTAGACAGTAGTCTTCTATCAGTAAAGTAGCTAGCCAAATGGTTTCATATACTATTTGCTGTCTCTTTACTCTGTTATTTCCTTTGCTTTGCAGAAGCTTTTGAATTTGATATAATCACATATGTTGTTTCTTGATATTATTTCCTGTACTATTGGAGTTTTGTCTAGTAAGTGTACCTATGGTATGACTTCAAAAGTATTCTGTATATTATCTTCAATTAGTTTCAATGTTTTTTGTTTTTGTATAATTAAGACTTTGATCTACGATATTTTGATTTGATTTTAGTAAAGGGTGATAGATGTGGACTAGTTTCACATTGCTGCCTGTAGGTAACTAATTTTCCCAGCTCCATTTGTTAAAAAGATTTTCCTTTCTCCAATGTATATTTTTGGCCCATTTGTCAAAATTCAGCTGGATGAAGATATATGGACTTATTTTAGGTCTTCTGTTCTATTCAATTGGTGTATATCCTTTTTAAGTCACTACCATGTAGTCTTTGTTATTATACTTTTGTATTACTACTTGAAATCTGAATTGTGAATTTTCCTGCTTTGTTCTTTTTTCACAGAAGTGCTTTGGGTATTCTGGGTCTACTATGGTTCCTGATTAATTTGAGCATATTTTTTTTCTATCTACATGATGAATGGTGTTGATATTTTAATAAGAATTACATCAAATCAACTGATCACTTTTATTAATATGGCCCTTTTACTGATTTTAATTCTGCCTCTGCAGGAACAAGAGACATCTTTGCCTTGTCAAATATTCTCTTCAATTTCTATTTTCAGAATTCAATAGTTTTCACTGTAAAAGTAATTCAGTTCTATAGTTGTATTGAATCCAAGCTATTTAAGATTTAGAGATATCATGAATAATATTGTTTTCCTAAATTCTTCCTGAGTGTATTCATTATTGATGTATAGGAATGTGATTGACTTTTTTTCTTCATTCTATGTAGTGACACTTTGTTGAGTTTATCAGCTCCAAGTGTTTTCTGAAAGTTTTTT
>NW_004524679.1:5164500-5167545 GCF_000260255.1 Octodon degus | reverse complement strand
GTACCAGGGATCGAACTCAGGACTTTGCACTTTTGAGGCAAGCACTTATTCCACTGAGCTACCTCCCTGGCCCTCACTGTTTTTCTTTCTCTTGGATGTTTACTTTTTTATGTATTTGGTAAAGGGTATCACTATGCAGTTTGGAGTTCTAGTGATCCTCCTATTTTCAGCATTCCCAGCGCTGGATTTACAGATGTGAGCCACCATACTCAATCTTGGTGGCAGGCTCAGCACAACTGGGGGCAGGGCCAGCATAGTATGTGGTGCCAGGGATCAAATTCTGGTCCTTACACTTGCCTATGCAAGTGTAGTCTACTGAGCTATCTCACTGACTCAATGGATGATTGCTTTGCAAAAATAATTTTGAGTATTATATTGAACAGGAGTGGTAAGAATGGACACGTTTATCACATTCTTGATTTTAGTATGAATGTTTTCACTTTTTCCCCTTGCAGTATGCTGTTGGCTGTGGATTTGTTTATATATGACTTTTTGAGTTAAGACTTTCTACACTTATTTTTATCTGTTTTTGTTTTTAACATGAAGCGATGTTGGATTTCATCAAGGGCTTTTTCTGCTTTTTTAAAACGCTCATGTGACTTTTATCATTCATTCTATTTATGTTGTGCACTACAATAATTGGTTTATCTTATGTTGAGCCATACTTGCATCCTCAGGGTGAAGCTAACTTGATCATGGTGTATGAAGTCACTAATGATTTGTTGAATTCTGTTTAAAAGTATTTCATTGAGTATATGTGCATCCTATGCTCACCAGTATATTGATATATAGCTTTATTTTTCTGTTACTCTTGATGAATTATTATCTAGCTTTGATATTAGGATGATTCTGACTTCCTGGAATGAGTTTGTAAGTATTGATATATTTTAAGTTGCATAAAAAATTTGATGTTAGATTTTCTCTAAATTTCTCAAAACATTTAAAGGTAAATCTACTGGTTCCTGGGGTGCTTCTTAATAAGGATTTATGACTACATTGATTTCACTGATGGTCATTCTTCTGTTCAATATCTTTATATCTTTATTAAATTTTGTTAGGTTGTATTTGTCTAGGAATTTATGCCTTTTTTCCAGATTCTCCAGTCTATTGAAATATTGGCTTTGAGAATGATTTCTAATATTTTTTATATTTCAATGGTGCCATAATTTTGCCTCATTCACATATAATTATATTGGGGTGGGTCTGCCCTGTCTTTTGGAAACTTGGCTAAGAGTTTATAGCTATTATCTGCCATTTCAAAGAAACAATTCCTTGATGCACTGATCCTTTAAATTGTTTTTTATTCAGTCTTAATTTCACTGATTGCTGCTCAGATATTTATAATTTATTTACTTCTGCTACATTAGAGTGTTGATAGATTTTGTTTTTCTAGGGCTTGGATACATATCGTAGTTATTTAATTTAGGTTTAACATTTGTATAGTGCATACCCTCATGTGTATAAAGTTCTTTCTTAGAACAACATTCATTGTGCCCCACAAATTCTGACATGTAATTCCACTGTAATTTGTTTTTTTTATTTTATTGAGAAATAAATAGCAATGGGAAAGTTTCAAAACTGATTAATAGGACAGTTTCAATAATGAATACATTGAAAAAGCTGGTGGCCATGGTTTTGGAAAGAACCGCTCTAGGCTTCTGACAGGATGCTTCTAAGGATGAGCAAGAAAAACTCTTTCATTGACATCAAACTCTTCATCAGAAAAATCGTGTATCTAGAGCATACGAGAAAATGAAACAGACATCCGTCCAACCCCAGGCCCTGCGAGTAAGTGGGAGACCTTTTGTGCTGTCCTGCAACCCCCAGACCAAACCCAGGCCCGCTGCATGAGAGAGGCCCTTGCCCTCCTTTTCTGGACCTCCCTCACCCATACAAAGCCAGCACAGACAGCCTTGTGAGTGAGAACTTCCACCGTGCCTTGGGACTGCTCCATATCCGACCAACCCCAGGCCCTGCGAATGTATGGGAGAGCTTTTGCTCTGTTCTGTGCTTACTGGAGCAAGCTGAGGCCCAATACCAGGCCTGATGAGTGAGAGAGGCCTTTCCACGTGTTCTCCGGACCTCCCCCGCCCATCCAGAGCCAGCACAGCCCACCCTGTGAGTGCAAACTTCCACTGCTCTCTTGGGACCCCTGAAGACCCGCCAAAGCCCAGGCCTGGTGAGTGTGTGGGAGAGCTCCTCTGCTCCAATGCCCCCTATACCCCTCCAGACCCAGCCCAGGCCTGGCATACAGGCCTGGGGTAAAACTCTGTAGCTGAATTCCCTGCAGTGAGAATAGGGTAAAAACCACGCAGCTAATCCAAGAACAGAACATCTTGCAAGAGGGTCACAGCAGGCTCACCTCCATGGGCAGCAGCAGAAAGAAGCTGAGCACAGTAGCCAGACCCATGCCAGGCACAACTGCATGAACTGGAACTTGGTATATCAGTACCTGAATTTCATTAGGTGATAAGGTCATAACTGCATGAAAGATTTACACCAAAGGTCAAAGGTCAATGCTATACAAAATTATAAAGACAAGGAGCAAAATGCAATCCCAGGGCTGGAGCCCACCCAGAACAAGTGCAAAGGACACTAGCTCAGATGAAATGTATAAATTAATAGTGTCGGAAGAAAAGAAAAAAACAGAAGAAAAGTATAGAGGAACTAAGAGCAGAATTAATTTCTGGAACAAAAAAATAAATCTCTGAATTCATAGCATCTGAACTAAAAAAATCAAGTACAGAAACATATGGAGAAAACCCAATGCCCACCCACAAGTGCAGAGGACACTAGCTCAGCAGAAATGCATGAATTAATAGTATAGAAAGGAAATAAGCAAAAAAATGAGAAAGCAAATAAGCAACAGTAGAAAGGTATAGAGGAACTCAGAGAAGAATTAATTTCTGAAATAAAAAAAATCTCTGAATTCATAGCATCTGAAGTAAAGAATCAAATACAGAAACCTATGGAGAAAACCCAGTCTGAAAAAAACACTGCAGTAAAAGAACAACTGCTTCTAAAGAAGACATTGATAAATATATA
>NW_004524679.1:5161887-5164400 GCF_000260255.1 Octodon degus | reverse complement strand
AGAAAGAAAGAAGAAAGAGAAAAATCAATCATTTCCATTCATAATTTGCATGTGTGAGTCTGCTTCTGAACCATTTTTTTTTAATTTGAAATGATGAGGATCAGACCTTCATACATTCTAAGCCTGTACTCTGCCACTGAGCTACTTCCCCTGATGTGGAATTTCTATTTTCTTCTTATCAGTTGGTTTACTGATACCATGGAGTCTTAACTACTTTCATACATTAGTTTTTACATCACTGAGACTCAATACCTGACTCCAATAGATTAATAGAGGAAAGGTTTACCTTAGTTCATTATTTCAGGAAAGTCATATGTCCCGCAATTCCCAAATAAGAAAAACCATAGTGGAAGGGCATGGCAAAACAAAGCTGCACAGTTCATGGTGACAGGAAAGTAAAGCATGGGAGCAGTGCCATAGAGGAAGTAATGAAGGACCAGACAGACCTGAAGGCCACACATTTAGGTTCCATCCAGACACACCCAGACATGTGCTGCATAAATCCCCTGGGTGGATCCCAAAGCCAATTAAGTGTCACTCCACCCTAACAGCCACAATTGACTTTGTCATAACTCTAAATACTTGGTTGAGCAAGTTTCTCTACTTTGTCCTCCTTTAATAATGCCTAAAGTATTCTTGGTGCTTCCTATTTCCACACTTGTTTTTCATTTTTGAAATGAGAGCTCATAATGTCATCCAAGCTAGTCTTCCAGTCATGGGCTCCAGTAATCCTCTTCCCTTGGCTTTCCAGGGAACTGGGAAATGCAGTTTTCAAAAACTTTGTAATCAATTTGACAACTTTTTAAAAACCTGGAATTTTTTACCACATTATAAAATGTTAAGTCTTCTAATCCATAAATACAGTCTAATTATTGAATGTATCTCCTTTAGGTTACATTAATACAATCTTTATTATATCTTCTGTAGAAGTCATGCTTATTTCTTTTATTTACTTATTTGTAATGCACAATGATTATATTTATTATAGACAGTTGATTCATGTATGAAATACTTATTAGTTCTTTTTTATGCCCTTCCCATTCTTCCTGCCCTGTATTTCCTTCTTTCATATATGTTGATAATTTTTGATCCCTTTATCCTCTCTCATTTGCCACCTTCCCAAATCTCATTCCCCATCTCTAATCTATCTGCCATTTTATTGCCATTGACCCACCATCTATTATTTTACTATTTTTTGCTTTTTAAGATTTCCTATAAGATAAATAATGCAATACTTGATTTTTTTGTGTCTGAAATATTTCACTTAATATCATGGACTCAAGTCCCATAGATTTTTCTGGAAATGACAAGATTTAATAATATTCAATTGTGTGTATAAACAATATTTTCTTTTTTCTGCATTTTAAGGAAGGGTCTAAAGAGTGTTCAGGGTCTACATGGTGTTCAGGGTCACACTACTAGATCGGACTCATAGTGATCCCCCTGTTTCCAGCCTCCCAAGAGCTGGGATTACAGGATCATCCCACCACACCCAGGCTCAATTTCTGTCTCAGAGTGCCCCAGGGCTGGGGCCAGCACAGCAGGCCAGGGGATGGAACCCCTGGCCCCTACACCTTCTTGAAGGTGCTTTAATCCACTGAGCTAAATATTTTCTCTATTTATCCATTGATGGGTATGTAGACTGTTTTTAGAGCTTAAGTTTTGTGAATGTTGCCTTAAAAACATAAGAATTTGTGGAAATTATTATGGCCTTACTATTTTGGAAATATATCCTGCTAAGCTATAGTTGGGTTCCATGGAATTTCTCTTTTTAGTTTCTTGAGGTTCTATATACTGATTTTCATTTTGGTTACACTAATTTACACTCCCATTAACAAAAGAGAAGTGTTTATTTCCCCATACATCTTTGTCAGCATGTTCTCTCTCTCTCTCTCTCTCTCTCTCTCTCTCTCTCTCTCTCTCTCTCTGTTCTGAAAGTCAATTTGATTGGGGTAAATGGATTATTCAATGTTTTTGCTTTGCGTTCTCCTAATGGCTAAAGATACTAAGCATATTTTGGAGTACTTATTGGCCAATTTTCTGCATTTGAGAAGTGTCTATTCAGTTCACTTGCACATTTTTTAATTGCTCATTTGTTTTTTAAAACTTAATACATCTTTGTCAGCATGTTCTCTCTCTCTCTCTCTCTCTCTCTCTCTCTCTCTCTCTCTCTCTCTCTCTTCTGAAAGTCAATTTGATTGGGGTAAATGGATTATTCAATGTTTTTGCTTTGCATTCTCCTAATGGCTAAAGATACTAAGCATATTTTGGAGTACTTATTGGCCATTTTTCTGCATTTGAGAAGTGTCTATTCAGTTCACTTGCACATTTTTTAATTGCTCATTTGTTTTTTAAAACTTAATATTATAGTAGTAATAAAGATATATTATATACAGGCACAAATTCTTTATGATGAATAAGATCATTATAGATATCTAAATTGTACCAATAAATTTAATAAATACATTTTTAAAAGGTTAAGGATTGTTGGCGCAGCGTGGGCCGGACCCTCT
>NW_004524679.1:5115019-5161787 GCF_000260255.1 Octodon degus | reverse complement strand
TTCTATATCCTGCAAAATTCACTTTCAAGTTTGATGGAGAAGTGAAATACTTCAATCAGAAAGAACAATTAAGAATTTTAAGATTACAACACCAAACCTACACGGACTACTGAAGGATGTACTAGAGAGGGACCAAAATGATCAGAACTCCAGGAACGAGAACAGAAGGAGCCAACTGAATAGGGTAAACAATTAAACACAGGAGAAAAATGACTAAACAACAGCAGGTAAATAACATGTCAATCATAAGTCAACATATCTCAATTATAGCCATCAATGTAAATGTACACAATTTACCAACTAAGAGAAATAGATTGGTACAGTGGATTAGGAAACAATATCCAACAATGTGCTGTATACAAGAAGCACACTTAACTCTTAAAGAAATTCATAAGGTGGAAGTCTAAGGATGAAAAATAGTATTACCTGCCCCAGCACCTCAGAAAAAAGCAAGGGTAGCAATCTTGTTTTCATATAGTCTCAACTTCAAACCAACAATGATCAAATGAAATAAAGAAGGCCACTGTATACTGGCTAGGGGAAGAATTCAAGAAGAAGAGGTAACACTCATAAATATGTATGCACCAAACATGGAAGCACCCAAATATATAGAACAAACATCAATGGACATGAAAAATCTACTATCCAACACCAGAATCTTAACAGGAGACATTAAAACCCCATTATCCCAAAAGATAGGTCGACTAGACAAAAGACTAGCAACGAATTGAACCAGAGCTTGGAAAAAAATGCACTTGGGAGACATATACAGAGTGTTCCACCCAACAACAACTGAATACACATTTTTCTCAGCTGCACATGGGCCATTTTCTAAAATAGACCACATACTAGTGGATAGCTGATGCTTAAGTATATGCAAAAAACCAGAAATTATCCCTTGCATATTATCTTACCACAGTGCAATGAAACTGGAAATAAATGACAAAAGTAACCAAAAAAACCTTAAATACATGGAAATTAAATGACACCCTACTTAGTAACTAATGTGTCACAGATGAAATTAAACAAGAAATTCAACAATATCTAAAATCCAATCAAAATTCAACCACAACATATCGGAATTTATGGGATGCTATGAAAGCAGTTCTCAGAGGGAAATTCATAGCTGTGAACTCACACATTAGGAAAACAACAGGAACAAATAAATACCCTAATGTTGCACCTCCAACATCTAGAAAACGAAGAGCCAACCAAACCAAGAGCCCAAACACAGAAGAAATTATAAAGATTAGAGCAGAAATTAATTAAATTGAGATGAAGAAAACAGTTCAAACAAGTAACAAATCAAAAAGCTGGTTCTTTGAAAGATTAAATAAAATTGATATTCCCTAGCTAACCTCATCAAACAGAGGAAAGAAAAATTCAAATACAAACAATAAGGAATGAAAGGAATGTAACTACCACATATCCAGTGGAAATTCAGCAGATTATCAGTAGCTACTTTAAGAATCTTTACACTCACAGAATAGAAGACACAGATGAAATGGACAGATTCCTAGAAAAGTACAAATTACCAAAACTGAATCAAGAAGGTAAAGCAACTCTCAATAACCAAATAATAGCCAATGAAATACAAAATGCAACAAAAAGGCAGCAAACAAAGAAAAGTCCAGCTCCTGATGCATTCACAGCTGAATTCTAAAAGAAATTTATACAAGATATAATTCCTACACACCTCAACCTCTTCAATGAAATTGAAAAGGAAACAGTTCTCTCAAAATCATTCCTGAAGGCAAGTATTATACTCATACCACTACCAGGGAAAGACACAACTAAAACAGAGAACTATAGGCCAATCTGCCTCATGAACATAGGTGCAAAAAATCCTTAATAAAATCCTAGCACATAGAATACAGCAAATCATCAAGATGCTCATACATCATGACCATCCCAGGGATGCAAGGATGGTTCAATATTCAAAAATCTATAAATGTAGTATACTATATCAATAGAGCAAAATCTGAAAAGCACATGATCATCTCAATTGATGCAGAAAAGGCTTTTGACAAAGTCCTACACTCATTCATGTTCAAAGTCCTATAGAAAGTTGATATAGAAAGCCTCTTCTTCAATCTGATGAAAGCCATCTATGATACCACAACCTCTAATATAATTCTCAATGTGGAAAGATTGAAATCTGTTACTCTCAGATCTGGTACAAGACAAGGATGTCCTTTATCACGACTCCTATTCAAAATAGTTCTGGAACCATTAGCTATAGCCATTAGACAAGAGGAAGAAGTAAAAAGAATATGAATATGTAAAGAAGAAGTTAAATTATCATTATTTGCAGAAGACATGATACTTTACATGGAAGACCCAAAAAACTACTAGAATTGATGCACAAATTCAGTGGCATAGCAGGATACAAAGTCAATACCCAAAGGTCAATAGCATTCTTCTGCACAGAAAACAAGCACACTGAGAGGGAAATTAGAGAAACAATAACTTTTACAATAGCACCATGGAAAATGAAATACCTTGGAACTCATCTAACTAAAGAAGTCAAACATCTGTTTAATGAAAATTACAGTACTCTGAAAAAAGAGATCATAGAGGATTTCAGAAAATGGAAAGATATTCCCTGCTCCTGGACACAAAGAACCAACATCGTGAAGATGGCCATATTCCCCAAATTACTGTACAGATTTAATACAATCCATATCAAACTACCACCAACATACCTCTCAGACATAGAAAAATAATTCTTAAAATGTATTTGGAAAAAGAAAAGACCTAGAACAGCAAAGGCAATCGTGGCCCACAAAGAGAAGGCAGGAGGCATTACAATTCCTGACTTGAAATTATACTACAAAGCTACTGTCATAAAACCAACATGGTATTGGCAACAAAATGGATGTTAGGATCAAAAGAATAGATTACAAGATGCAGAGGCCTCAATGAAGACACTCAGACACCTGATTTTCGGCAAAGGTGCCAACCAGGCTTACTGGAAGAAGGATAGTGTCTTAAGCAAACGGTGCTGGAAGAACTGGCTCTCTACATGCAGAAAGCTAAAACTTGGTCCAGGTCTATCACCATGCACTAAGCTAAAGTCAAAAAGGAATAACGATCTAAACATTAAAACAGAAACACTAAATGTCCTGGAAGAGAAAGTAGGAGGAACTCTTGAAGACATAGGGGTAGGTAAATTGTTCATGAAGAAAAATCAAAATGCACGAGTAACACTTGAAAGGATTAACAAATGGGACCACCTCTTATTGAGTCATATTTGCACATCAAATAAATTACCAACAAAGTGAAAAGACAACCCACAAATTTCAAATAAACCTTAACTAATAATCAGTCAGAAAAAGGTCTGCTCTCTAGAATTTATAAAGAAATAAAAAACACTAGGGCCCCAAAATTTAAAGACCTAGTCCAGAAATAGGCATCTGAGATGAACACACACTTCTCAGAGGACAAAATTAAAGAAGTAAATAAATATATGATAAAATGCTCCACATCACTAGCCATCTGTGAAATACAAATTAAAAAAAAACTGAGATATCATCTTACCCCAGAAAGAATGGCTACCATAAACAAAACAACCAACAACCAATGTTGGAGAGGCTATGTGGGAAAGGGAGCACTTCTACATTCCTGGTGGGAATGTAGACTACTGCAGCCATTATGAAAATCAATGTGGAGACTCCTTAGAAAACTAGGACTGGAAATCCTATTCAGGCCAGCCATTCCCCTAATGGGAAATTTCCCATAGGAACTGAAAACTTCATATCATAGTTATATATGTGTACCTGTGTTTATAGCAGCACAATTTGTCATAGTCAAATCTTGGAAACAATCAAGATGCCCATCACATGATGAATGGTTGAAAAAGATGTGGTATTTCTATACAATGGAGTATTACTCAGCTATAAAGAATGATAAACTCAAAGCATTCATATTTAAGTGGATACCACTTGAAGATACACTTATAAGCTAAATAAACCAGATGCACATGTGTAAATACCATATTGTCTCCCTAGTATAAGAACTAAAAATAAGAATTACAAATCAAAAGTTATAACACAATTAAAAGTAAAGCAAGAACTTGAGGTTTGGAGAATGAGAAGAGGGCATTTTATGCCTAAGATGTTTGATATTTAGACAGATAGGGTAAAGCGAATTGCATATGTTGCATGGCAATAGCAAACTTCTTTTCTGGAGGGTTAAAAACCTAAGTTTTCAGATCAAAAATTGGAGAAAAGGAAGGGCTGCAAGGTCAGCCAACATTTTGGCCCTAGCCTTTCAAGTTCAGTGAAGACTCAGGACATAGGAAAAACTGTACTGTAATACCAGGTAACTCAGTTGTGCCCTTAATTTTCTGATCAAGGAGATTATAGAGCCACAGAGGAATGTGATCAATGATGTACAGTGTGCCTAGGGAGAGTCACATGGAGAGAAAACATTTTCTGAAACTTTCACAGAGAGCAAATTGGTCAAGCAATGGCCATGGCTCATCCACATGGCTGACATGGACAAAGGATCTACAAAGTGCGGTACAGGGTTACAGGATAAATCCTGAGGGTACTTGACTGACCTTATCAGATAAACAGCTACATTTCTTGTTATATAGGTCTTTCTTTATCTTGGTCTTAACCATCTGGCAGAAAAGTAAAAAAGGGAGGTATATAAAATAAAGCCATATTAATATGCTGAGATGTAAAAGGCTCAAGTCAACAACTTCTGCAGTCGACCCACTACTATTGTGGTCTGCTGGACTGTGTTGGATTGTTTGGCTGAATTCAAGCACCTATAGTATTTAGATGCCAATAAAATACCCACCTCTGACAGGACTAAGCAAAAAAGGGGATACAAAGGAAGGACCATTTTGTATTTGTATATACAAAGGTAGGATAAATATTGAGCTACTTTCACTTAATTCAATGAGAAGACAGATTTTTACTAATAGTATTTGGACAGGATGTCCTGTCTGCTTCTTGCACTATAGATAATCACTAAGATAACAATGTACAAGGTATTAATTATTGAAACTGTCCTATTAATCAGCTTTGAAACTGTCTTGTTGATATTTGTTTCTCAATAAAATTAAATTAAAAAATAATAATTAATATATTGTACTTTGTCATCTTCATAGTTGTTATCCATAGTACAAGATGCAGACAGGATATCCTGTCCAAACTCTATTAGTACAAATCTTCTCATTGAATTAAGCAAAAGTAGCTGTATATCTATCCTAACTATTCTGTATATACAAATACAAAATGGTCCTACTTTTGTATCCCCTTTTTCTGCTTAGTCCTGTCACAGATGGGTATTCCATTGATATCTAAATACTATAGGTGCTTGAATTCAGCAAAACAATCCAACACAGTCCAGCATTCCACCATAGTTGTGGTTTTTCCACAGAAGGTGTTGACTAGAGCCTTTCACAGCTCAGCATGTTAATATGGCTTTACTTTATATACCTCATTTTTATACTTTTCTGCCAGATGGTTAAGACCAAGATAAAGCAAGACCTACATAACAAGAAATGTAACTTTTGTATCTGATAAGGTCCATGGTTCACAGCAGAAATCAGGGAAGAAATTTGAAAATTCCTAAAATGTGATTTGATTTAAGGAATTTTCAAATTTCTTCCCTGATTTCTGCTGAGAACCATTGATCAGTCATGACTCTCTTATGCAGTCTTGATGTATTTGTGTAGATTCTTTTACTCTCTCTGCGATTAATTCCCGATTTCATTACACTATGATCTGGCAGATTACAAGACATTACTTTAAACTATTTTTAATTTTAAGACATATTGTATAACATGGACAGTTAAAAAGAATATGTATTCTTTGGCCAGGGATTTTGCTCAGTGGCACAGTTTCTGCCTGTTAACTGTGAAATCCTGAGTTCACTTCCCAGTACTAAAAAAAAAAAGAAAAGAAAGAAAGAAAAAAGAAAAAAATAATATGTGTTCTGATATTTTGTGAAACTCTGTACATATCTGTTAAATTCATTCAATCTCTGATGTCATTTACCTCTGATATTTCTTTTTTTGAATAGTTTTGTCTGATTTATGTATTTGTGATAGCAGGGATAAGTTCCTCACTGTGATTTTATTGGTCACTATCTGTCCTTTTATATTGAGTGGGTTTTATGAAATTTCTGCAATGATTGTTATCTCTTCTTGATGAATATTTCCCTTTGTCAATATATAATGATCTTCATTATTTCTTCTGATCAAGTTTTTTTAAGTTAACTTTGTCAGTAATTAGAATAGTCACATTTGCTTGTTTTCAGGTTCCATCTTCTTGAAGTATCATTTTCCTTTAGCCTGTGTGTATCATTATGGATGAGATTTATTTCTTGCAGTAGCACATAACTGAACATAAGTTTTTGATCCACTCTACCACATGGTTTCATTTAATTAGAATGTGAAGATCATTTTACACTGAATGTTATTTCAGTGATTGACTTCCTTATTTTTTCTTATTGTTTAACTACTCTTCTAATAAGATTTACTTTTTTACCTGGGACTCTTGGATGTTATTATTCTTCATTCTGTTTATGTTTTCTTTAATTATTTTTTGAAGTACTGACTTGGTGCCTACTATATTCTTTTGTCTTTCTTTACTATGGAAGGACTTTATATCTCTATCAATTTTGAAGTGTAATTTTGCACTGTAATTTGCATTAACCACTATTTATTTAGAGCATAAAAATTTTGACTTGAATTTCTCTGGACAACTAATTATTTATAATTTAACTGAGTTTTTGTTTCTAAATTTTATTTTTAATTAATTTTATTGGTATATTTTAGACATACAAATGGTATCATCCATCATATGGAATTTGTACCTGTACATGATATATCTTGATTCACTTCCTCTTTTCCCTAAACTTTCAAACATACTTCCTTTTCTTATTTACAAATAATTTGTTTCCATTTTTCCTTTATTTCCTCTTACTTCCTTTTCTAATTCTTCCTTTCTGCCTTTCCCTCCTTAGTTCCCCTTCCCATTTGAACATGTTCTTCCTATTTCACAATATCTAATATATACTTTGGTTATTAGTTACACTTTTGGTTTCTCACTTTCAGGGAAACCATGCAACATTGGGATATGTGTATCTAATTTACTTCACTTAAGAGCGTGGTCTCGGGTTGGGGAAATAGCTCAGTAGAATAAGTTCTTGCCTAGCAAGCACAAGCGCCTGAGTTCAATCCCTGGTTCTGCAATAAATAAATAAATAAATAAATAAATAGCACTGTCTCTCAAGCTAGGGAGACATGTCAGCAATCTAAGGGCCTGCCTGGCAAGCACAAGGACCCAGGTTTGATCCCTGTACTGGGCATGGTGGTGTACACCTGTAATCACAGCATTGGGGAGAATGAAACAGGATGATCACTTTGAGTCTCGGCTGCATAGTGAAACCTTGTACTAAATACCTAAGTTAAAAAGAAGTGTGGTCTCAAGATGCATCAATTTACCTAGAAATGTCTCAAGTGAAGAACTTTGGTGGACTTTGATAAGCTCCAACCTTCCTTAGCTTCCAGCATATAGGTGTGGAGCTTTTGCTGGTGCCTATTCAAACTTTTAAGAAGAAAGTGGACTCTGAGTGGCCTTTAGGATGCAGGAGAACTGAGATCTGTGGGCCCAGAGTGAGCAGGTTAAGAGCTTTCCTGGAGCCATTTAAGAACTTTGGCAGACTCTGGGAAGCCTAAGAGAGTCTGTTTGGGTGATTACTGTGAGCTGAAAAAATGCCAAAACGCAAGAGCAAAGGCAATCTGAACCCTCTAGCCCACCCAGAACAAATCCAGGAGACAAAGACATAAAAGAACTTAGAAATTACACACCTTTTATCATTAAAATGATAGCAACTGAAGTAAAGAAACAAATCCATCAGGCTATAGAAGCAAGAAGATCAGAAATAATCTCTTACATCCAAAAAGAAAGGACAGCAATTGGAAAGAATTTTACAGCACAGCTAAAGAAGACAGGAATTTAATAAAAAAAAATAGAGAACAATAGAAATATGGTGGAAACACTCAATGAACAATACAGCAAAGAATTAGAATTCATGAAATAGATTCAAAGAGATATCCAAGAAGCTGAGAACTCCTTTCAAACCAGGCAAAACCACTTGAATGAAACTGAAGATAGATTTTTCCGATCTCAAAGACAGAGTTGCAGCTAATAAACACAAAATAAAAGATGTCTTAAAACTGACAAAGAGCCAAGGAATTCAGCAGCTATAAGACACTGCGAAAAAAAAGATAATATAAGACTAATAGGTGTCAATGAAGCAGCAGGAGACAGCACAAATGACATAAAAAAAGTTATTTGCAGATGTACTCACAGACAATATACCAAACATCAAAAAAGAAACTGAAAGAGCTTACCAGAAAAGTATGAAGACGAAATATGGGAAATAAAGCCATGCTGTTATGTTGAGCTGTGGGGGACTCAGGTCAATAATTTCTGACATTGCCAGTTAAACAGAAGACCCAATGCTATTATGGGCTACTGGACTCTTTTAGAATATTTTGCTGAGTTTACACACCTATAATATTCAATAAAGAACTTAAAAAAAATGGGGTATACCGATGAATGTCAATTTTGTATCTGTGTATTCAAAGTGGTTAGGATAGATATATAGTTGCATTCTCTTAATGAATAGAATGATTTGTTCTAATGGTGTTTGTAAATAGGATCACAAGTCCACATCTTGTACAGCAATTAAACACTAAGAAGAATATATGCAGTGTATTATTTGTTGAAACTGTACTTCTGATTTGATTTGAAACTGTCTCATTGCTATCTGTTTATCAATAAAACTTTGAAAAAAAAAAGGAGCTTACCAGAGTTCCACAGGCTGCCCAGAGTCTGCCAAAGTTCTTAAATGGCACCAAGAAAGCTCCACACTTGCTCACACTAGGTCCACAGATCCCAGCTCTCCTGTCTGGCCTGATCATCCCAATAGATACAGAAAAAGTTTTTGATAAAGTACAACACTCATTCATAATAAAAACTATGCAGAGAATTGGAATAGATGGTCTATGTCTCAATCAGACAAAAACCATCTATAAGAAACCAACAGCCAACATCATACTAAATGGGCAAACACTGAAGGCCTTCTCTTTAAAATCAGGAACAAGAGAAGGATGTCCATTGTCTCCACTCCTATTCAGTATAGATGTGGAAACATTAGGCAGAATAATTAGAGAAAAGAGAGAAAAAATAAAGGGATAAGGATTGGAAAAGAAGTGAAATTATCATTAATTGCAGATGGTATGATACTCTACATAGGGGACTCAAAAATACCAAGAGTCTTGCAGATTTAATCACCAAATTCACCAGTGTTACAGGATACAAATTCAATATCCAGAAATCAGTAACATTTTTATACACAATGAACACATTGAGAGAAAATTAGGAAAACCACGCATTTCACAATAACATCCAAGAAAATAAATATTTAGGAATCAACCTCACAATGGGAGTAAAAGATATATACAGTGAAAATTATGGTACTCTGAGAAAAGAGACTGAAGAGGATTTGAGAAAATAAAACAATATTCCATGCTCCTGGATAAGAAGAACTAATATTGTGAAAATGGACATACTCCCTAAAGTGTTATACAGATTCAATGCAATCCCAATTAAACTACCTTTACTTTACCTCACAGAGCTAGAGAAAACTTTCCTCAAATTCATTTGAAACCAGAAGAGACCCAGAATAACAAAAGTAATCCTGGGAAACAAAGGAAAGGAAGGAGGTATCACAATCCTGGACCTGAAATTGTACTATAAAGATACTGTGAAGATCAGTGGAACAGATTAGAAGATGCAGATACAACTGCAAACACACTCAGCCACCTTATCTTTGATAAAGGGGCCAAACATGTTCATTGGAAGAAAGATAGCTTCGTTAATAAATGGTGCTGGAAAAATGGCTTTACACATTGTTTCAGATATTCTTCTGTCATTGCTGGGACAAATACCCAACACTCAAAATTAGGGAAGGAAAGGTTCATTTAGCTCACAATACTGGCGGTTTCAGTCCATACTCAGCTGTCTCCAAAGCAGATTGGTACATGGCAGAGGGCAGCAGTTAATGGTGGCAGAAGGCAGAAAAACATCAAGAGAAAAACAGATGAGTAACAGCAATAAGGGCTACAGAGAACAGGTTTCCCTTAAGTTGCATTCAAGCTATCCACCCCAGGATGGGTGTAGTACTCACACCCATAATCCCAGCAGCACTCACACCCATATTCCTAGTGGATCATGAGTGAATCACAAACTCTAGACATCTGTGCCATGACTGCATGATGCTTTGAGGGCACAACTAGACACAAACTATAACATTGTGCCCCTGGGCCCCCAAAGACTCATGCACATCCGTTTGTGCAAAAGACATTTTAGTCTATATTTAAGGGTTGCCAAAGTCCTACTTTCAGCTTTGCTGAAAAGTCCATGACCCAAGTCTCCTCCAAGACGTAAGGCAAATTCTTAGCTGTGAGCCCCTGTACCAATTAAAAGATAAATTCCAACATTCAATGCATAAGATAAACATTACCATTCCAAAAGGTACAAACCACAGAATACCAAGCCCTGGGACCAAAGTAAGTCATAAATAGAGCAGAGTAAACATGTAATTCCTAGAGTTCCATGTGGAACATCTGAAGCAATCTATGGCAAATTGTGAGTTCCATGTGGCTCTGCCCTTATGATAATCTTGGTGGTAGCTCCTATGGCTTGTCTCTCAGGCAGGCTTTGCTCCCTCTTTGCAGTTTCCTTAGATGATCCTTGTTCCTGGCTTTTCCAGAATTTATGTGTTTCCACTGAATAAGCTTCTCACTCACCACTTTACACACTGATCTCTCAGGGGCACACTGCCTGGCCTCCCAGACCTTCCTCTGAAATGTAGGTGAAAGCCTTCTTAACATCAGAACTCTTGCATTCTGAATGCACCTAAAAGCTGTTAGAGAAAAACAAATCACTTGTGAAAGAAAGCCTAATTACAGCATACTTCACAGCACAAATACTTACATCAAGGAAATCTTGGAGTGAAGTATCAGGCCCTAGAAGAAAACAACTTGCAAACCAGATTGTTGAACTATACAAAACTCTTCCAATATTGATGGAGAAATAAGATATTTCCATGACAGTGAATACTTGCAAAAACTCATGACCACCAAAACAAACTTCCAAAATATTGAAGGATATTCTGGAAAGATTTTAAAAAGGGGGCTGGGGAGATGGCTCAGTAGAATAAGCACTTTCCTGGCAAGCACAAGGGCCTGAGTTCAATCCCCAGTTCCACAAAAGAGAGAGAGAGAGAGAGAGAGAGAGAGAGAGAGAGAGAGAGAGAGAGGATTCCAACTTCATGAATTTCAACAAGGTTAATCCATCAATCAATGCGAACAATTAAACAGAGGAACCAAAAACATGCAAATTACAAGACAAGGATAAATCATTATATATCAGATTTACTTCATATCAGTTAATCATCAACATTTAGTTCTCAATTTACCAATCAAATGAGACAGATTGTCAGAATGAATCAAAAAGAATAATCCAACAAAATGGTGCATACAACTATCACATACACTTCCCAAAGAAATGCATAAACTTAAAATGAAAAGATGGAAAACCATATTCCATTCAACAGAAAGCTAAAAGTAAGAAGAAGTAGCCATTATAATTGGAAAAAAAGAAGAGAGAAGAATCATAAATATACATGCACCAAATACCAGTGCACATATAAAAAATATTAACAGACATAAAAATAAAAATAAGTACTTAACACAATTGTAATGTGTGACTTCAATACCCTATGTCACAAATAGGCAGGTCACCTAGACAGAAAAATCAACAATGAAATATGAGAACTGATCCAAATTTTAAACAAATGGATTTAGTGGTAGGATGTTCACAGAGCTTTTCAGCTCACAACATCTGAATACACACTCTTTTCTGTGGCACATGGTACATTCTCCAAAATAGGCCACATAATAGCTCCTAGAATATGTTTAAATAAATGCAAAAGAACTGAAATTATCCCATGCCTATTATCAGATCATAATACAATAGAATTCAAAATCAGTGGTAAAAGAAACCACAAGAGCTCCATAAACAACAACAAAAAATGAACTCCATAAACATATGGAAATAAAATAACACCATACTAAATGACCAATGTTTCACAGATGAAATTAAAGAAGAAATTAGATGGTTTCTACAATTCAATGATAATGCCAATAGAGCATAATGGAGTTCATGGGATGTAAGGAAAGCAGTCCTAATTGTTAAATTTACAGTGATGAATTTTCTCATCACAAAAATAGAGTGAGCTCAACTAAACAGGCTACCATTCAATCTCAATCTTCTAGAAAAAGAAAAGTAAGTCAAACCCAAAGCTCATACAATGGAGTAAAGTATGAATTAATGGAATGAAGAATAAGAAAACAATACAATGCAATAGAGACTAAGAAAAAAACACAAAGAATCCATGAAACAAATACTTGCATGTTTGAAATATTAAGTAAAATTCACAATCCCTTGGCCAAAATTATCAACACAAAAAAGACTCAAATCCATGCAATTAGGAATGAAAATGGTGAAATCACCATGGAATTTACAGAAATTCAAAAGCACATAAATACCTACTTTGAGAAACTGTATTGTAATAGGGTCAAAAATACAAAAGAAATGGACAGATTCCTACTTATATATGAATTACCAAACCTGAATCGAAATGACAAAAAATTAAATAAATTGACATCAGTCAATGAAATTGAAGATGTATTTAAAAAGTCTACCAGCAAAGAAAAGTCCAGGACATGATGGGTTCACTTCTGACTTATATAAGAAGTATGAGTAGATATAATGTTGCTCCTTCTCAAACTCTTTAATGAACTTGAAAGGGAAGCAATGCTCCCAAATTTATTCCTGGAAAAAAAATTACACAATTCCAAAACCAGAGAACGATTCAAACATAAGAGAGAACAGGCCAGTCTCATTAATGAATATAGGTGCAAAAATCCTCAATAAGACCCAGGCAAACAGAGTACAGATAAAAATATTATACACCATGACTGACACTTTCAGGGCAGCTCTCAAAGTTCCCAAGAGGAAGGATGGTGAGAGGATGGAGAAATAAAGATAATAGTAACAATACAGAAAGTTGAGGTCAGGTGGAGATCCTCTGTCTGAATGGGAGCAAAGGAACTGCTCAAGAACAACAGCATGTTTATTTATACCTTTAGCAGGTTGATGTCACATGACACCCCTATCCCCAGCAAACTGCCTGTATGATAGCCTGGGGCACCATACATTCTTTGAGCTGGGGCAGCCTGTTCATGTGGTTCACGTAGGTCACTCTTTGTTCTCAGAACTGGTCTTGCTCCAGCCCTGCACTTGTGATCAGTCTCTAGCTTCAGTCAGTCCCCACACACAATCAAGTAGCATTCATCCTAGAGATGCAAGAATGGGTCAATATATGTAAATCAATAAATGTAAAACAGTATATTAAGAGAACCAAGGACAAAAACCACATGATCATCTCAATGATTCAGAAAAGTTGTTTGACAAACTACAACATCAATTCATGAAAACAACCCTACAGAAAATTGGAACAGATGGTTGTTATCTCAGTCTGACAGCTTTCACGCTAAAATCAGAAGCAATACAAGAATGTATTCTTATATTCAATGTAATTCTGGAAATATGAGCTGGAAAAATTAGAAAAGAGAAACAAAAAAATAAGAATAAGAAAGAATGAAGTTAAATTTTCTTTTTTTTTTTTTTGCAAATGACATGATACTCTACATAGAAGACACCAGAAACTCCACAAAAAATTTACAGATTTAATAATCAAACTCAGTAGTCTAGCTGGTTACAAAATTATCAATCAAAGATCAATAGCATTTCTGTACACAAATAAAAACTCACTGAGAGAGAATTTATAAACATAAAACCTTTCATAAGTGTCCAAAAAATGAAATTATCTAGGAATAAATCTAATGAAGGCAGTAAAGATGTTTATATTGTAACCTGCAGTACTTTGAGAAAAGAGATGGAAAAGGATATCAGACAATGTAAAAACATCCTTTGTTCTTGGGAAGGAAGAACTAATATAGTAAAATGGCCATACTTTCAAAAGTGTTACACTTATTTAATACAATCTCAATTAAAATTGCAAAAGTATATCTCACAAAAATTCACTCAGAACCAAAAGAAATATAAAGTAGCAAAACTTACCACAAAGTCAAGGAAGGGGCGATCACAATTCCTGATTTGAAATTGTACTACAAAGCTACTGTGATTTTTTTAAAAAAGCATGGTACTGGCAGTCAGACACAAGGCTCAATGGAACAGACTAGAAAATGCAGAAACAACTCCAAACACACCAGCTTCCTTATCATTGAGGAGCCAAATACGTTCACTGCAAGAAAGATACTCTCTTTAATAAATGTTTTTGGAAAAACTAGCTTTCCACATGTTGAAGATTAAATCTACACCTGTATACACTAAACTACAATTGAAATGAATCAAAGAATTAAATAATGAAACAGAAAAACTAGATGTGCTGGAAGATAGAATAGGTATAACTCTTGAAACTTTGGGGTAGACAAAGACTTTATGAACAAAAAACAAGTCACACAGGAAATATCACAACAACTAGGATGACATCTCACTAAAAAGCTTTTGAACTACAAAAGAAAGCACAAATAGAATAAAGACAAGCTACAGTGTGCAGAAAATTTCTGCTATCTGTTCCTCAGATATCTAGAATATATAAAAACTCAAAATAATCAGAAAACCCTAATTTAAGAAACAATCAAAAAATGAGCATATGATATGAAGAAACACTCTTCAGATGAAGAAGTAGAAGGGGTTAAAAAATAGGAAAAAGTATTCAACATCACTGGCTATTTGATTCAAATTAATGGTACAAATTTAAACAATGCTGAGATTCTATCTGAGTCCAGAAATAATGGCTGTGATCAAGAAATCAACTAATAACAAATACTGGTAGGACTGTGGAAAAAAAAAAGAACACTTCTCCACTGTTGGTGGAAGTGTGGACTGGTATAATCACTGTGAAAATCAGTGTGAAGATTCCTCAAAAAACTAAAAGTAGGGATTCCATTGAACCCAGCTATTTCTCTTCTTGGTACCTTCCTAAAAGAATTAAAAATATCATACCACAGAAATATATGTATACTCATGTTTATGGCAACACAGTTTGTGATAACTAAATCTTGGAAATTGCCCAAATGCCTATCAACAAATGGAATGAAAAGGAAGATGTTGGTTTTATATACAGTGGAGTACTACTTTATCATAAAGAGGGATACAGCTGAGACATTTCTAGCTGAATGGGTACACCTTGAAATCTTACTTTTACATGAAATAAATTGGACATGAATGTTCAAATATCACATGGTTTCTGTGGTGTGAGAAACCAAACAAGCAAATAAGCAATGAAGTGTATAATAGATATAGAGAGAGGGGAAGAAAATATTCAAGTGAGAAGGAGAACGAGAGGAGAAAGGAGGAAATGAAAGAAGGGACAAAATGAAAGAATGGAAGAAAAAAACCAAAAGTTTTGTAAATAGGGAAGGGAACTGTTATGAAGAGAGGGAAACAAAATGAGAACAAAAGAAGCAAATTATGTCATATGCTGGGTAAGGTTACAAATTCCTACAGAGAAAGTTATCATTTCATATATCCAAAATATATCAACAAAAGCAATTAAAAATAATATAAAATCTTCCAAAAATATGTTTTTTTTAAATTTATCATAATTTTTTTTCATCTTTGAAAGAAAAGAGGAGCTACAAAATGAAAAGTAGCATAGAAATAGTGGAAAATGAACTAGTAGAGGAAAAATTACGTGAAAAATAGTCTTAATCCACAGATGGAAATGAGATGAGGAAAAATTTTAAATATCTATGATATGTGAAACAAATATATTAGAGTGGTGCCCTTACACAAAATGTAATCATAATCATGTGGCATGCATCAAAAATTTCAGTTTAAAAAGATTGAAGTTTTAATAATCCAAAAATATGCTGTTGGGAGTCCAATTGGGGTGGAGAAACTCAACAGAGTGTCAAGTTGGGGCACAGAAAGTGTGCAACAGCTTTGATTAAAGATGCCTTCACTATTTACTCAAGAAATTCGCCTTTCTAAAACACATGAGAAAATAGTATCACAAAGATTAATGCTACTTCAACAAATGGAGAGTAAATATGGAGATCAAAACACAGAAAAGGCATCTCAGCTGCAAGCTGAAACAGCTTTCAAAAGGAACCTTAGCTTTTTAAAGATGCATAGTGGTTTCAAGAATGGAGAGGCCTCCAGGTATGGTGACTCACACCTTTAATCCTTGTACTCTGGAGGCAGAGGCAGGAGGACCAACATGAATTTGACCAGCTTGGACCACATAGTGAACTCAAGGCTAACTTGAACTACATAGCAAGACCTAGTGTCAAAAATCCAAGAATAAAGAAACTAGTTAAAGAGTGGCAGCTGAGACATTGCCCTCAGAGACATACCCCAGATTAGCATAATTGACCTTACAGCTTTTGACTTTAAACTGATGCAAAAGTGATAGGCACTCAGTAGACCCATGTTTGGAGTTTGATCTTTCCCAGGCTAACAGTATGCTTTTAGCTTCTTTCTTGTGAGGCTGGGCAGTACAGCAAGCAGTCCTCCCAGTCAGCTGTACCATTAAAGATGGTTGCATTCCACAGTGCATATTGGTGCTAATCCTGGGTGTTAAACAGGTTAGATGTGCTCAGGCATTCTGACTTATAATGGTTTCTAATTTTGATATATTTAGGAAATGTAACCACATCACAAGTCAGGAAGCATCTATATATAAAGAAGATAATGAATCTGTTTTCATAATTCTGAGAAATTTCAGTTTGATATTGTAATTTCCCTGATTATCAAAGTAATATAATCTCACCATAAAAATAGAAAGTTAAAGGTCTAAGAGCATATTTCTGCATCATGGTTCTTGGAGTATACTTTTGTGTATTTCATTTTAGTACTTTTATAACTTTATTAGCACATGCTATATCACAGATAAAGTCCTTGTTGCTAGAAAAAAAAAAAACATGCCATTGGGCTGGGGAGATAACTCAGTGGCATAAGCGCCTCCCTGATAAGCATAAGGTCTTGAGTTTGATCCCAAGTACTGCAAAAAGAAAATGGTGTTGCAAAATTAATACAGTATCATAAATGTTATGGTTGAGAAAGAATAAAGCTAAAATTTAAAAAGCATATACAATACATTGTAAAACAAAACATAACAAAACTGAGGGCTGGACCTTATATCAATTGGTAAAATATGTCTTTCATGCAAGTTAGGTCAAGCTCGTCATTTTCTATTGATGTATATTTTTGCCACTTCCATACTATCTTATCATTTTTATAGAAGACTTTCAATAATGAATATGTATGTCATCCACATTTTGGGGGATGTGCTGATGTTTTACTGTGGGACTGGCTAAACACACATTCTAGCAGTGAGCTACTTACATAGCTCTCTTATCCTCTACCTTTTTTTTTTCTTTTCTTTTTCAAAAGTTATATGTCTATTCTACTCTCTTTCTCCTGACATTTAAATTTTAGAATCTACTTTGTACATCTGTACTGAATCTTGTTGGGACATGTACTTGATTGTTTTAAATTACAAATTAATCTACAGAGATCTGCCATCTTGAGTATTTTGAATCTTCTAATCCAAAGGTATGGGATGTCTTTCTATTTACATAGACTTTTTAGAATCACTTCTATCATCTTTTATAGTTTTCAAAATAAATATTATGCACAAATTTCATTTGATATGTATCAACATTTTATTGAGGGAGGGTATTATGAATAATCATTTTTCTATTTATTTCTATTACCAGCTGTGCACTGCTGGTTTTGTGTCAACATAAATAACTTCTCTGATCTCAAAAGACATATGAAACACTAGGGCCCCAAAATTTAAAGGCCCAATCCAGAAGTGGGCATCTGAGATAGACACATGGTTCTCAGAGGATGAAATTAAAGAAGCGAATAATTATATGAAAAAATGTTCCACATTGCTAGCCATCCTTGAAATGCAAATTAAAACAACATTGAGATATCATCTCACCCCAGAAAGAATGGCTATCATAAAGAAATCACCCAACAACAAATGTTGGAGAGGCTGTGGGGGAAAAGGAACCCTTCTCCACTGCTGGTGGGAAAGTAGACTGGGGCAACTGTTATGGAAATCACTGTGGTATTTTTACACAGTGGAGTATTACTCAACTATAAAGAATGATAAACTCAAAGGCTTTATATTGAAGTGGATGCAACTTGAACATATACTCATAAGTGAAATAAACCAGACACACATGTGTAAATATTGTATAATTTCCCTAGTATATGGACTCAAAAGAAGAAATACAAATAGAAAGGTATAATATAAGTAAAAGGAAAGCAGGATCTCGAGGACTGTTAGTCAAAAGAGGAAAAGGACAAGAGCTAGGAAACATGACAATGTCAAGCCATACAATTATATGTAGAAGATGGACAAGGCAATGATCCTGAGACTATCCAGAAGGTTTTTGAATCTAGCAGTTAATTGGAAAGATTCTCACCCTGACTAACTATATATACTGATACCTGTGATATAAGCAACTGCATTGCAGATGGGAATTTGTAATTGTAGTTTCATGCTTGGACTGCCTGTCATTCTGGTCTTCTGAATATGGGCTGCTTGTCATGACATGCCAGTTGCTGCTGTGTTGTCTCTCAGGTAGATGATTGTTCAAAAAGGAGGGGATGGTGAATGAAGGCAAGAGACAGGAAAAGTAATATTGTGGGACTGTCCTGTTTCAAGGTTTTATATGGTTAGATTTTTGGACTTATGTGTAAACATAAGAAGTATATAATTCTTTATGCTGATTTTTGAAAATATATTCTAATTTTTAAATGCATTTTTATTATTTTCTGTAGGGACTTAAAGTTCAACATATCAATACTTGATGAAAAATGTTTTCCATGTTATGCCTAAGATGTTTGATATTCAGACAGATAGTGAGGTTAACCTTAACAGCCTAAGTTCTATAGTAATAACAATAAGCTTGTCTTCTGGATGGTTAATAACCTAAGTTTGCAGACCAAAATTAGAGAAAAAGGAGTGCTGCAAGGAAAGCCAACATTTTGGCCCTAGCCTTCTAAGGTCAATTAAGACTCAGGACATATAAGAACTTGTACTGTAACGTCATGTAACTCGGTAGTATACAAAATTTTCTGATGAAGGAGATTATGGGGCCAAAGAGGAAAGTGATCAGTGATGTAGAGTGTGCCTAAGGAGAGTCACATGGAGAGAAAACATTCTCTCAGACTTTCACAGAGAGCACATTGGCCAAGCAATGGCCGTGACTCATCCACATGGCTGACACTGACAAAAGTTCTACAATCTGAGGTACATGATCTCAGGATAAATCCTGAGGGGATTTCACTGACCTTATCAGACCCAAAAGCTACAACTCTTGCTGCATAGGTCCTGCTTTACCTTGGTTTAAACCATCCAGCAGAAAAGTATAAAAACAAAATATAAGAAGTAAAGCCATGCTGTTAGGTTGACCTGTAGGGGACTCAGGTCAACAATTTCTGACATTGCCAGTGAAGCGGAAGACCCAATACTATTATGGGCTACTGGACTCTTTTAGAATATTTTGCTGAGTTTACACACCTATAATATTCAAATAATGGAACTTAACAAAAAAAAGGGGATACAGATGAATGTTCATTTTGTATCTGTGTATTCAAAGTGGTTAGGATAGATATATAGTTACATTCTCTTAATGAATAGAGGGATTTGTTCTCATGATGTTTGTAAATAAGATATCATGTCCGCATCTTGTACAGCAATTAACCACTAGGAAGAATGTATGCAATGTGTTAATTATTGAAACTGTCCTACTAATTTGGTTTGAAACTCTCTCATTGTTATTTGTTTCTCAATAAAATTATGGAAAAAATTTTTAAAAAGACATGAATTTCTCAACAGGAGCAAGCAAGAAATTAATTTTATAACAAATATCTGCTGGGTGTGCTCTGATCCAAATTAGCTCTTACATTACAGGTTGAGAATCAGTCCCTAAGACTGTCCATTTCCAATTTTAGATACTTGCTACAAGCACAAGTTTTTTTAACTATCCTTCTGATCAATCACCTATACATCAAAGTTCCTAAAAGTAACTTATTTGATTCAATTAATGTGCTAGACCATCTCATATAACTAGAGAAATACGTTTACTATAAAGATATTACAAAGGATACAGTTGAAGAGATGCAAAGGGCAAAGTCTGCAAGAAGGATTATAGAGTTTCCATGCCCTCCTTGGGTGTGTCATCCTCTAGAAATCTCCAATGCACTCAGCTATCAAGAAGCTCTATGAACCTTGTCCTTTGGATTTTTATGGAAACTTAATTGCATAGGCATGGTTCTTATGAGACAGGATGGCAAAACCTAGCAGTGCTTGTCTATTCCAACTCTTTTTGGCCTCTCTGTGTAGCACTTTTCACTCTAGTTCTTAAGGCAGGAACCCTCTGGAATGTGGACAGTATTAGGAAGTACTATCAAGGGTCGATCAAAGAATTTCTTTATAATGCTCAAAAAAAGGTGGTGAGATTAGAGTTTCTAAGACCTGTCTTTTTAGAGTGGTCAAAAAACATATCTCTCTCTATATGTGTATGCTGATATGATTTATAAATGATATATATAGAGAGAGATAGATATATCATGATATTACACAGTGGTCTGTAGAAATTCTAATGAGTTTTAAGTTTAGTTATTACCCTAACATATTTCAAGTTATTTACAAGAATTGTAGATTATTTTGGATTTTCTATGTAGACAAATGTGCCATTATTTAATGAGATTTTTATAATACATGTATATATGATTCTGTACCTATTGTGATAACTATGTGCTCATACATTTTAAGTTTGTTAATGTATATATTATATTGATTGATTCTGGAATCTTGAACAATATTTCATTCCTAATACAAACTTCACGTGGCATAGTTTAGTAACCTTTCTTTATATTGCTGGGGTTTCCTTGTAAATATTCTGTAATTTTTGAGTTTATGCTCATAAGAATTATTTTTTCTATAATTTTATTGTATTATCTTTAATACATTATCTGTCCAGGTTTAGTGTCAGTGTAATGTTAATTTTAAATAATATATAAGGAAATATTTATTCATGTTTCCTAGAAAAAATTATATAGAAAATATAAGGACTAAGAATGTAACTCAGTGGTACTGTCCTAGCATTAAAGATGCTCTTATGGTTTGTGTGTATTTGTCTCCCCAAAGCCTCATGCAGTCATTGAGGCAAAGTTCTACAGTTTGTGATTAATTCATGATCCAGAGCTGGGATTATGTGTCTGAATACTGCTGGGATTATGGGTGGGAGTGCTACACCCAGCCTGGGGTGGACAGCCTGAATATAACATAAGAGAGACAGAGAGACAGACTTGTTCTCTGTTGCCATTGTTGCTGCTACTTCTCCCATTTGCTCTTGCTGTTTGCCCCTGCCATGAAAGGTTGATCTCTGACATGTGCCACTCTGGCTCAGAACCAGCTGAGTATGGACTGAAACCTCTAGTAACTGTGAGCTAAATACACCTTTCCTGCCCTAATTTTGTGAGTCAGTATTTGTCCCAGCAACGAGAAAAGAGTAACTGAGATATATGCCATGGGTTTAATGTCCCACACTACAAACAAAGAAAGTTAATTTTTCTTTGAATGTTTGCTGAAATTGAACATTTTAGTGGAGGGCTTATAACTATGAATTCAAATTCTTTAAGTGATATGAATATATTTTTAATTTGGAATTGCTTGCACTAATTTGTGCTTTTGAAGGAAATAGCCAATTTTATGTAAAATTGTAGAAAGTATGTACAGAGTTTTTCAGAGGGTTCTGCGTTATACTGTTAATGCTTCATGATACTGGTTATTTATATTTTCTCATTTTTTCTTTTTCTTGTCTATTTTTTTTCAAAGAAGTATCTCTTGGTTGTTTTCATTTTTTGTTGTTTTTGTTCTTAACATCAAACTCATTGATTTTAGTTATTAGATGATTTTTTTTCTCTTGTTTCTCATGTATTACATTAAAATGTTCCTTAGAGTTTTTCTTTTTTTCTATTATAATACAGACACCTAGGATAAATATCACAAAATTTCGTCGTAAAGTGAGGTCTTTCATGTAGCCAAAATTTGAAATAGTAAATGATATCTTTTCACTCAAACTTCATTCTATCTTCTCCACTTTAATAATCTAATTAAGGCTTTTCTGTGACTATGCCATCCAAATTTGCTATTATTATTATTAATCTTTTATTTATTTATTTTGTACAGGGTCTTCCAACACAGTTCAGACTAATTATGATCCTCCAGTCTCAGCCTGCCCAGCACTGGGATTACAGGCATGTGCCATTACACCCAGTTTCAGTGGTGCACGTGGCATGCCCGAGATTCCAGAGTTGGCATGGCATGTGGTACTATTGCAGGCAGCTAAATTAGACAGAAATATTATAGGCAGTCAGGCAGCACCAGGCCCTCAAGGAGACAATATGGAAGATGAGGTGACTTTGCAACTTTGGAAGAGATAGACACTCCACTTTGGGCCACACCTCAAGACAAAAGAGTAAAGAAATGCAGTCACATACTTCCTTAGAGATGGGAATCAGGGATTGATATTCTAAATAGGTATCAATCACCTTGAAAGAGCCAGAGAGAATCACTGACCCAATCCCAACAAGAAGATCCCTTGTTTTGTATTCATATTCCCTTGCTACATGACTCCCTTGCCTATTTGATTCTGAGTTAATCAATTTTACCTAGGCAATGGTGCTTGTAATCTTATTGGCTTACCATAGATTTGTCCCTCCTAATGGTCACCTAGGTGAGTTTCCATGTTCTTTACCTTAGACCTGCCTCACAAAATGGTTTTACTGTATAAAAGTCCCTAGAAGAGATAGCTTTCTGGGGACAACCTGCTCAAGTCCCCATTCTGTCCATCTCTTTCCCCCAATAAATATATTCTGGTCTTAACCTCCATTTGTTCCTAAAATACATTCTTCAGTCATTGTTGAGTGGATACCATTCAGTTTTAGAGAACATGAACTCCTCCCAGGTACCTTTCAGTTTGGGAGTTTCATTCTCCTATATCAATACTAAGGACAGAATTGAGTCCTTGCACTTGCCACACAGGCACTTAGACTGCTGAACTATCTCCCCAGCCAGCCATCTAAATTGTCATCAGTTTTCTTCTTTTTCTCTTTCACAACTCAGACCTACCTTGTATTATATTGTATATAGTAGGTAGATTTATCTTAGCAAAAGCACAGAAATCCCTTTCTTTTTCTATCCCAAACATGTGCAGGGGATAACATTAAAAACTATCATTTATTGTAAATGTACTCTGTACTAGACACCATGCTAAATACTTTACATTCGCTATTAATACAGGGATAACATAGGACCTCCAAATAATTAAAATAATATGAGAACTATTATAACTCCTAACCTGCTAGATGTCCAGCATGTTGAATTCATGTTGCTCAAAACTGAAGAATGAATTCTAAAGAACAATGGATGTTAACAGCATGAGGAAAAGAAAGTTTCTGTCTAAAAGAGAGAGAGGAGCAGCTAGAAAGTGGGTTGACCATGAGTCCACTTCTGAAAGGAAGTTTATAGCACATCATGAAGTGGGTATAAGGTGGGATAAAACTATGATCAACTAATAAGATTAAAAGCATAGTTGTTTAGGTAATATTTATCCAATGGGGAAGCAAGTCAAGTAGCAAGTGTACATGGAAAGAACAAGGACCTTGCCTGGAAGGTGGGTCAGGGACTCTTCCTGGTCCCCCACCCAGGTGATTGAGGCCTATTTAGAGTATCAATCATTATTGTTTATCCTTAGGGGAAGTATGTAGGTTTAGACCTTTCATCTTTTGTTTTGAGTTCTAACCTTCAAGGAATGCACCTCTAACCACAGTTGTAATGTATCTTGTGCACTGACTACCTTGAGAGCTTACTCTTGTCTGCCTGTAATATTTCTAACTAACATAGTAGTTTATAGTATTTGTCCTTCTAAAGAGGTACACCTAACTGCTATGAGGGGGGAAGGAACAATGACCATTTTGCCAATTTCATGATGAAGATTGTCATAGCTGATCAACAGTCAGAAATACTCCACAGAGGGTCTACCCAAAGACCCTCTATAGATTCCAGGAACTCTTGTCTTGGCTAGACATATAGCTTTAAATCTAGAGGAGACACAGCCAAAGAAACAGTTAAATATGCAAGGCCTAAATAATATCAACAAGATTATCTTCAATATAGCCAACAAAAGTTTTCACCAGAAAGAGCTAGTAATATCCTCCTACAAAAAAAAGGTAAGGAGAAAAATCTAGGGATTTTAGAATATAATGTGGCATTAAGCTGTTATTAAGTGCCTTGAATAGTCATTGAAATATTAGCAGAAGGATCAGGAATGTACACACAACATTCAGCTTTTACAATTGCACAAATACTCCCTTGTGCTTCTGTTAAAATGTCTAATGCCATCCAATTTTAGAGGATGCCTTGCCTCATTAATTTTACTTTTTCATTCAGGAGAGAAAGACCAGCTACAATGTTGTTTAAACCCCATTGTGTATAGTTAAGCAAGACCTCAATATATTGCATGGCATCCTTTAGTCCTAGGGAAGGGATAAAGATAGAAGGCAAATGATCACACCAATAAAATACGCTTTTGCCCATGGATATTATAGACTGAGTAGGTTTGCAAATTCATCCATATGTTTGATTCTCCTGCCTTCTAACCATCCAAGTCCTAATGATATAAAGGAATGATACAACCAACCCAAAAGGTATCTCGGATGAGTTCATGTTCTCTAAAACTGAATGGTATCCACTCAACAATGACTTTTAGGAAAAAAAGGAGGTTAAGACCAGAATATTGAGGGAAAGAAAGCTTCTGTCTGAGAAGGACAGAAGGGGGACCTGAGTAATTTGTCCCTGGGAAGCTGTCTCTTCCAGAGACTTTTATAAAATAAAACAATGTAGTGAAGTGGGTCTAAGGTAGAGAACATGGGAACTCACTTAGGTGGGCATGAGGAGGGACAAAACTATGGTCAACCAATAAGATTACAAGCACCATTGCTCAGGTAAAATTGATTAAATCCAGAAGCAAATGGGGAAGTGAGTCACGGAGCAAGGTGGCAAGAATATAGAACAGGAGTTTATCTGGTAGCCAGCTGGTGGCGGTTGGATTAGTGACTCTTTTGGGCTAACTCAATGTGATGATCAGTCCCAGATACTTATCTTTAGGGAGGTAAGCATTTGTTCAATTTTTTGTCTTTAAGTCTGGCCAACAGTGGGAGCACCCATCTCTCTCTCATCTTCCATGCTATCTCCTTGAGGGCCTAGCCCTGTCTAAGTGCCTATAATATTTCCTTTTTCTTTTTTTGCCTTTTTTTGTACTTTAGGGAAGGGTCTACAGGGTGTTCAGGGTCTCACTACTACATTGGACTCATACTGATCTGCCTGTTTACAGCCTCCCAAAGAGCTTGGATTATAGGTGCAGGCCACCATGCCCAGTCTCAATTGCTGTCTCAGTGGGCTCTGGGAGCAGAGCCAGCATAACAGGCCTGGGGATAGAACTCTGGCCACTGAGCCTGCTTGCAGGCACTTTAATCCACTGAGCTATTTGGCTGGCACTGTCTATAATATTTCTATCTAATTTAGCTGTGTATAACACTATTGTGCATCTCCTTATCCACCCAAAGGTAGCCAGGGCGAGAAGTTTGTTCCACAGGACTAATGAGTTCCAATCAGAACTTCCCATCTAATTCTATGATGATTAACCCAGTCTGTTGCAAACCCATCTTCAATCTGTAAAGTGATAGTATGTATATACTGCTCTGGGGATATGTATCCAATATATTTAGCATTTAGGGCAATAAGATAAAAATATATTTTTGTTTTCAATCTTATGAAATTATACTATAGTTAGAGTTAATCACATATAATCATCTTCAGTACTGATACATTTTATCCTTCACTGGTTGTAATACCTTAGTCAGAGCTATGAGTTCTGCTTGGTGAGCATTTGTCTCAAGGGAAAGTGAGGAATTTTTAAGTGTCTGATGTATCACTACTGTATACCCTATTTGCCCCATTTTTCTTTTTGTCTGTTTGCCATCACAGAAGAGGGTCAAGTCAGGATGTACCCAACAAGTGTTGTCTGGATACATATATATGGAGAATTGCCTGTTTGCAGTCAGGTCTTTCAGCCTCAGTTTTCTCTTTTTGTGAGAGAAAAGTGGCAAGGAGGGGACAGCGAGATGGCTCAGTAGAATAAGCACTTTTCTGGCAAGGAAAAAGGGCCTGAGTTCAATCACCGGTTCCACTAAAAAAAAAAAATGTCACAAGATTCAAGGAGGAACATATCTTTCTAGAAGTACAGCCTGGTATTTAAGATGTTGGTTATCTAACATCCATAGGCTCCCTTTGGAAGAAATAAGTTGTGCCACATTGTGAGGTGCCATTGCAGCCATAGGTCTAAGGCATTCAGGGCATCCCTTAACTACAGTGTCTAATTCATGACTTAGATACCTTAGAGGTTGTGAAGCAGGTCTGTAATCATGTGTAAGCCCTCCCAAAGCCATGCTCCACCTATCATCAACATACAGATTGAAGTGGTGTGCTGTCAGTAGGCTCAGTGCTGGGACATTTACAAGCATTTATTTAAGCTTCTGGAATGCAGTTTGTGAATCAGACTCCCAGGTTAAAATATGGATATCTGAATTTTGGACTTCCTTTACAAGCTGAGTAAGGTCATTTTATCTCACCATTTCTTGCTACCCAAAGCCAATAAAATCCTGCAATACTTAGGAATCCTTTTGGCTGTTTTAGAGTCTTGGACTGAGGAAAGGAAAGTATTGGTTTAATTCTGTCTTCCTCCTACCTTTTGGTTCCCTTAGATATGTTAAGGCCCAAGTATTTTACCTCAAGGCTACAAAGTTATGCCTTAGACCTTGAAACCTTATAACCCCTATCTGCTCCTGTCTGGTAGGTAATTCAGTAAAGTATGTGTGCATTGGCAAGAGAAATCTCCTGAGGGAGCACATAACAGTATATTTATTGTTTACATATTGCAAGACCATAACCTGTGAAAATTCAAAACCAAGATTTGAGAGATCACTTGCCCTTACAAGGTAGACTTTCATAAATCCTTGAGGCACCAAAGGCCTTGCTGGCCCTGACCCCAGGCACACTGAGCTGGCCAGTGAAACTGGGAGTGGTTGCACCCGCCTGTAATCCCAGTGCTGGGAAAGCTGAAAACAGGAGGATCACTATGAGCCTGTGCTGCATAGTGAGACCCTGTAACAAACACATTTTTAAAAAAATTGTCAGAAAATGAATCCTTGAAGAAGCGCATTCCATGTCAGTCAAAAGGCCTACTCTTGAGGATTTTGAAAGTCAAAAGGAAATTCTATGTGAAGGAATACAGAAAGAAGACAAATTTTAAACTTAACACTGAAAACCAACTACCATCTTTTGGGATCGGAGTACTATATGGCTATTACAGGCTTTAAGTAAACCTTGTATCCTTAAGTTAAGTAAACCTTGTATCCTTCATAGGCAATAATCCTTTTTTAACTTCAGGTCATGCAAAGTGTTGCAACTGGGGAGGAAAAAGAGTATGGTCTTTGAGATGTAATTGAACCATAGCAGCTCACATTCTCCTACATATCCAACCTTTAATTGCCTATATTTCAAGACTTATTTCTGTCTCCATGGGGTGGGGGCAGTGTACCTGACCTGGGTGCATATGTATTACAGTATTCAAACAAGATAAAATATCTCTCCCCAGGGAAGGAACTAGATTTTCAGCCATAATTAAAAAGGAATGTGTAGGGCTGCAGAGATAGCTCAGTGGTCTAAGCACTTGACTAAGTAAGTTCAAGAACCCTGATTTGATCCCTGGTACCACATGCTATGGTGGGCACCAAGACCAGGTATGGTGGCACACACCAGTAATCCCAGCTCTGTGGAGGCTGAAATAGTAGGATCACTATGAATCTGAGCTGTGCAGTGAGACCCTGTACCAAATATATAAAATAAAAAAAGATTTGCATAAAAGAAAAAAAGTCCCAGTTATAGCCTAAGATTTGTGAGAAATAGCAAGTGACCTCCTCACTAGTGACTCTTTTCACTGAGATAAGATGGCTGGAAGGCCAGGGTTCAAAGGAAAACCAAAAGTGTGAGCCATCTCAAGCCATAGGCTAGTTTCTTTTTCCCCTGTATTTATGGTTACCCACTGCTTCTCCATGGAGATGACAGTGTGGACAGAGAGAGAAGACAGACAGTGCCCCAGGGCCCTTCAATCTTGTTGGACCAGCTGGTAAGAGGTATCTTAATTCTGAGGCCTTTGCCTCTGAGGGGAGTCCAACATCCAGTGGTCAAGTTTGTAATCAGGGCATGGCTCAAGAGGCCTCTTATAACTGTTCGTATCACAGTCCCTCTTAAGTTTGCCTGGTATTATGCAGCAGTAGCAGGTGAGTTCAATCATCAAACTTTTCTTGGAGCTCTGAGAATAATACTCTGGTTGTATTCTATTTTTTTTCTTTTTTAGCAGAACCAGGGGATGAACTCAGCCCCTTGCACTTCCAGGCAAGCACTTATTCTACCGAGCTATCTCCCCAGCTCCCTCTATTCCTTCTAAAGCCATAAGCAAGGCAGCTATTTTCTCTTAGTCTCTTTGTTTTCTTTCCTTGACCTTCTCCTGGTCTCTATTATAAAATACTGATGAGGCAATTCTCAATAAAGTATCAAGTGAGCTATCTGGAGCACAAGCCATCTTCTGTAGCTTTTTATAATATCTGTGGCTGTGTTATAAACTTGCCTTTATGAATAATCTGCCCTTTTACTGAATTACATGTCAAGGTAGTGTATTTTACCAATGTCTCTTGCCTTTTGTAAATCATCTAAGAAGGCAGAGAGGTTCTCATCTTTTTCCTGATGAATAGTTAATTTAAAATAACTGAAAAAATTATTTTTTGTTCTTCTTAGACCTTTAAGAACACATATCTGAAGTTGTCTCTTATTCCAATCTTCCATTTATTTGCTAGGCCAGTAGGCATCTCAAATACAGACTGTTTGTGCTCCAGTAGCAATTGGCTGTTTTCCAGCTGCCTTTATTTTGACTTTCTAAAATTAATATATTTGGCCAGTGAGATAGCTCAGAAGACTAAGTGCCTGCTTAGGGACATGCAGGGACTGAAGTTAGAGCCCATATACATATGACTCCAGCCCCACCCCTGTGTGCACTGAGTTTGCCACTGAGTCTGGGCATGGTGGTGCATGCTGTAATCCCAGCAATGGGGAGGCTGAAAACAGGAGGATCACTATCAGTCCCAGCTGCATAGTGAGACCCTGTACCAAATACATAAAAAACAAATAAATAGATAAACAAAATATATTTATTTCCAAATGTAATAGCAGTTTGTGGTGCTACTTTTTTCACTATTAATCAGTATAATTTAGGAGTAACATTATATCCTCTCAGTCTAGTTCATAGTTCTGAGTAAGTCTGCTAAAGACCTCATTGAACTTATTAGGATCATGCAAAAACTTCTCTAGATCATATCTGATCTATTTTTGATTATTGAGAGAAAAGGCCACATAAACACAGCCATCCTATATTTTCCATGTACTTCCCATAAGGGGTACTGTCCTTGAGGAGTTTGAACAAAATTAGCTAAGGATTGACAGAGCTCCATGGAGACTTCAGTTATGTCTGGCCTAGAAGCCTCACCCTTAGGATCAAAGGGCAAGTAAAGGAACCCTCACATTCAGTAATAGTGGATGAAGCTTTGATTAAAGTTGCTTTGGAAACCTCATCCTCAAGTTCAATAATAATAGATGAGGCTTTGATTAGGCTACCTGGGAAACCTTTTCATGAGATCCAAAGGTCAAGCCACAGGCCCAATGATAGTGGATGACTTAAGGACTGCTGATATTTGGTTTTCCTGTGGCTTACATTTACATTTTGAATACACATAAAGATTATTTCTAAATAAAAAGGGGCAGTTCTGAACATTTCCCCTCTTTTTTTATAGTGCAAGTTGTGAAATGACATCATAATCAATACTTCCCTATGGATTCCAATTTGGTTCTAGGGCATAAGCAAGCCATGCATGGGTGTACAAAAATACTAAACTTTTTTCTCTTGATAAGTTAGGGTTGAACATTTTTCATTGTTTAAGAATAAATTCCAAAGGCGTAAGAGATTTTCACTTTGAGTCTCTCATCTGAAAATACAAGAGAAAAAAAAAATGGTATCCCTTTAATTTCTACTGGAATTTCATATCCTCAAGGAATCCCCTGAGGTGTTCCACTGCAGAGCAGGTGGTTACCATCAGGAGAGATGATTGATTGGGTCAGACTTGTCACACTTAACAGCTCATGAACACATCTTCTACAGAAACTCATACTTCTATCACATGTTTCTAAAAGTTCAATCTAAAATTGATTTCAGCTATAACAATTACGTTTCAAGACGAAAACATTGCTAGCAAAACCAGTCATTGTGATATGTAAGCCATTGTTTTAAATTCTTTGAGAGTGAGCAAACTATCAAAGGGCAAATAGAAAGTGACTGAAGCATTTTCAATCCTGAAAAAGAGATCACCTCTAAAAGATAGAGGCAAGTTATCTACCTAATCACCTCTACCTAATCACATAGGTACTCTTCTTTCACAGAAAGACAAAGCAGCAAGTTTAAATGTAACAAAAACAGAATAGGAATATACAACCTTGCCCATAAAAGCAAATCATAACTTTTGCCCATGTTCTCAACTTAAATTTATTATTGTTATTTTAAACAAAGGACCATGCATATGAAACAAGCCATAGCAGTTGACAGAGCCAAAAATGACAATTTTTTATTTACCTAAGTAAGTCATAATCCAGGATCTATGAAACAAATGCAAAAAACTTACCTCCATCCAATTGTCTTGGTGGGGCCCCCAATAATGATACAGAGATTATATACAACTTCCAAATAGTTCAAATAGTAAAAGGGAACTATTGTAACTCCTAGCCTGCTACATGTACAATACACTGAATTTATCTTCTCCAAAATTGAAGAATGAATTCTAAGGAGCAATAAGTTAAGAGCAGCAAATAGTCATTGAGGAAAAGAAAACATATGTCTAAGAGAGATGGGTACCTGGAAAGTGGGCATGTCATGAGTCAACTTTTCAAAGGAAGCTTTTTAGCACAAAATTATAAGGTGGGACAAAACTATGATCAACTAATAAGAGTAAAAGCATAGCTGCTTAGGTAATATTCATCCAATGGGATCATGTAGCAAGATGAATAGAAAGAACAAGGATCTTGCCTGGAACAGGTGGGTCAGGGACTTTTCCTGGCCCCCCAACCAAGTGATTGATGCCTACTTAGAGTATCAATCATTACTGTTTATCCTTAGGGAAAGATTATAGGTGTAGTCATTTCATCCTTTGTTTTGAGGTCTGACCTTCAAGGAATGAACCTCTAACCACAGTTGTAATGTGTCTTTCACACTGACTCTTTTGAGGGCCTAACACATTTCTAACTAACTTAGCTACCTATAATACTATCTCCTCTGCACTGGTAACTCTTTTGGGGGTCTTTTATTCATTTCACTGAGAAGCAATGAGAACATGGAAAAATAACATAATTGTTCAGGCCATAGATCTAATATGTTGTAGAGCCAGAATTTAAATTTAGCTCTATATGACTAGAAGTCTATACTCATCAATGCTCTTCTATACAGCCTTCTGGCACACTCAGATAATCTCTTTTGTTACAATGCCTTAGATAACAGTAACTACACTAGTTCATTGTCATCCTGTAACTAGATCCTTCTGGCTATGGAGTTCTTGTTTGGGGGTTAGAAAGATTGAAGTTTTCAGAACAGTAAGCAGCAAGCACTGGGGAATGGCAAAACATTTTTTTGGCAGAACTGGGGATTGAACTCAGGCCCTTGCACTTGCTGGGCAAGCGTTTCTTCTACTGAGCCATGTCCCAGGCCCCTTACATGTTTATTAGGAAGAATGAAGAAAATGCTCTTTGCTAGTCAGAGAGGTGTTCCATAATGCAGCCACCATATATGTTTAAATCCGCTGGCTTTTTATACAGTTTTTGGCAGACAGAATGCAGGTATTATGGTTTCTGTCTAGATGTCCCCCCAAAGCCTCATGCAGTCATGCTTGTAGACTTCTGCAGTTTTTAATTGGTTCATGGTCCAATGCTGTGATTACAGGTGTGAGTGCTACAGTAGCCTGTGTAGAATATAAGGGAGGGAAAGAGGCTTACTCTCTGTTGTCCTTTTTTGCTCTTGTTACATTTGCTGTTTTCTGCCACCATGAATTGATGCCCTCTGCCATGTGTCACTTTGCCTTGGGAGCAGTTTAGTATGTACTGAAACTTCCACAAATCGTGAGCTAAACAAACTTTTCCCTCCTTAATTCTGGACATCAGGTACTTTGTCCCTTCAGGGAGAGAAAAATAACAGAGAAGAAAGGTTCTGCAGGTTGTTGGTAGGCCTTTGAAGCCTGCAATGAAAGCTTTATTTGCATTTAATTTCCTCCAAGGTCTCTTCAATTCAGTTAAGCACCTGTTCTTTGTCATTTACATACTATTAAGTCACGCTGGTCAGTTTGCTTAAGTTAATTAATTGGGCCCTTTGGCTTGTTAATTCATTGAACTCCCTTAATACTAGGTATGTGGAAAACTCTGACTTGACACAGGACACATTTCACCTCTACTTCTTTGCAGACTACTAATTGCCTAACCCCGAGCCTCCAACATTGTCTTAAAAAGTAAGAAGTCTCATCTCACCATTACTATCTTCTTTTATCCAAGCCTAATCCCCAATATGTACAACTCAAAGGTTCTTCCAAATTTTTGTGTATATCACACTTGGCAGAAGAGCTTGTTAAGAGATTGCTGGGCCCCACCCTCAGAGTTTGTCTGACTCTAAGGTAGAAAGACTTGACAATTTGCATTTTTAAAAACTTTCCAGGTGAGATTAATGACTCTGTGCTACAGACTTCACTTTGGGCATCATTGATATAGTGTCATAGTTGATTAAATGGTCTTTGGCGCATTTGCCCAAAATTCTTATCTTAGGAAGCCAATCCAAAGCATGTGGAAGAAAAAACTCATAAAAGGATGTCAGAAGGATGCAAAAATATTCTACACATATTTGCTATAGATTCTATACAAAATATATTTGATGGCCTACAAAACTTTGAATCACTACATCACTGATCCATTTAAAAAATGGAAAATCACCCTGTATGTTATCTTAGGAATCATGTACCATATGGTAAAGTTACTTCTCAAATTATATTTAAAGTAGCATTTGTTAAATTCATTTTATCACAGAACACTTTTCTAGGTGTAGCTAGTGTTATTCAGGACACACTTTAATAAATATTTATCTAAATTTTTTATAGGAGAGGTCAAAAGGGCTTTGTGCCTGACTCAGTGTATTTAAATCATGCAAAATATTTATTTACCCTGTCTAGAATCCAGGTCTGATTTTTTTTCTAGTATGGCTTCCAAAGCACTGGAATTAGTTAATCTCAGGAAAAATTATGATGCAGAAATAATTTACTTAAGGATAGAGAATCAGAAACCATGATGGATGATACCAAAGTTCTTTGAAAGGATTATAACTTTGAACTTTAAGCATATGTATCACCAGACACCTGATAATTTCATATAGCATTTTTACTTGATGTAACATTAAACCACCCAGTTTGTGTACTCATCCATTCTTTTCTTTTCAAGGTAAATTTTCATATTTGATATTGTGAAACATTGTCCAGTCTAAAATTTCCCAAAAGAAATTCAATAACCTAACTCTTAAGTTCTACCATAAAGCTGGAATGGGATTATACAGGATTAAATGTGCTGGAATAATTTATTTAAGGGCAGAATATATTTATTGGGGGAAAGAAAGCTCTGGTCCAAGTAAAGGACAAAAAGGGGTCCCAAGTAGGTTGCCCTGCAAATCTGTCTTTTCCAGGGATTTTTTTTTGCATTAGTACAGGGTGTACCAGGTCTAGGGGGTCTCACTATGTAGATTGGACTTGTAGTGATCCTCCTGTTTTCAGCCTCCCAAGCACTGGAATTACAGGCATGTGGAAACACTGCCAGCGTGCACTGGGGGCAGGGCTGACACGACAGATCAGTGATCTAACCGGCCACTTAACTCTACCTAAGCAGGAGCTTTAGTCTGCTGAGCTATCAGGCTGGCCCTTCCAGGGATTTTTATAGAGGAAAAAACCATGTGGTGAGGATAATCTATGGTGAGATTCATGTGAACTTGCTAGATGGGCATGAGCTGAGACAAAACTATGGTCAACCAATAAAATTAAGAGTACAACTGCTCAGGTAAAATTGATTAAATCCAGGACCAAATGGGAAAGCAAGTCACAGAAAAAAAGAAAGAGGGCTTGGGATATAGCTTGGTGGAACAAGCACTTTACTGGCAAGCTCACGGTCCCAAGTTCAATCCCCAGTACCACAAAATAAAAAAAAAGCTAAAAAAAAGAAAGAAAGTCATGTAGCAAGTGGACGTTAATACAGAATAGGGGCTTTTCCTATATGAGGTTCGGTCAGTGACTCTCTCTGGCTTCAAGGTGATTGAATATCAATCTCTGATACCCATTCCTAGGGAATTTTGTGGCTGCATTTGTTTACTTTTTTGTCTTGAGGTCTGGCTCACAGCAAAGTTAATCTGTCTCTCCTAAAGTTGAAAAGACATTTTGTCTTCCATAATGGGTCCTTGGGGGCCTTACCTTGTTTAGCTGCATATAATATTTGTATCTAACTTAGCTGCCTACAACATTCCCATCTCTGAAGAAGTAACCCAAACTGCCATGAGAGAACAATGGATGATGACTGCTCTGGCTTCTTCAAGCTGAAAGGGGCCATAAGTGTTGTTCGGCTGTTACAGATACTCCCCAGAGATTCTGTCTTGATAGACATTAGGCATTTTCCTCTTTGGTAGTGTATAATTTTGGATTAATTTAATCAAACATAGATGCTTTTGGGGCTGGGGAGATGGCTCAGTGGAGTAAGCGCTTGCCTGGCAAGCGCAAGGGCCTGAGTTTAATCCCTGGTTCCATATAAAAAATTAAATAAATAAAAAACAGATGCTTTCATACAATCATCTTGCTATAGGCAGATAAATTAGATAGAAATATTATAGGCAGTCAGACAAGGCCAGGCCCTCAAGGAGACAATATGGAAGATAAGATAACTTTGCAACTTTGGAAGAGAAAGACACTCCTGCTTTGGGCCAGACCAAAGACAGAAGAGTAAACAAATGCATAAACATAATGATCCTGTTATATACTTCCCTAGAGATGAGCATCAGGGATTGATATTCTAAATAGGTATCTATAACCTTGAAAAGACCCAATGAGTTACTAACCCAACACCACCAACAGGAAGAGACCCTGTCCTTTATTCATGCCTGCTTCCAGAAGACGACCCACTCTTCTGTCCCTCTCTTGGACAGAATCTTTCTTTTCCCCAGTAAATATATTCTGCTCTTAATCTCTATTTTTAAAATTCATTTCCTCTGTTTTAGAGAACAAGAACTCCTACCAGGTACCTTTCAGGTTGTGAGTTTCATTCTTCTATATCAATCTGATCCATTTTGGACTTAAATATCTTCTGGCCAATGTTTGTTGACTCTTTCCAGTATGAACATTATATTCTTGATCACACAGAAGTCAGAAGTGAAAAAGCTTCAGATGTCTTTGCTTAACATTCAACATTGTATCATTAGCTTCAAGCTATATGCCTGTGATATAAACTTGACCATCATTCTCATAAACAGGAGGTGGTGTATAGGACTGGTGATAAACATGAAAATTGCTGGTGCTTATTAAATATATTTGAGGGTATATTTATTATTACTTTTGTTTTTTTTAATATTCTAAGAGTTCTGTGCATCAATTTTGATAAATTAATTACGGCTCTGTTTTGTCTAATGGTTTTAGATAGTTAATTTTTGAAAATGCAGGCCCATACCTTCTTGGGATAATCAGTTTGCCTTCTGAAGTCTATTGTTTAACAAAAATCACACTGCACTATATGAAAATATAATATTTTAACATATTATACATGGATAGTGTATTACAGTTAGCAGGTACTTATGTTGTAGACTGCTGAATTAGATAGACATATTATAAGCAGTCAGACAGAGGCAGGCTCTCAAGGACTATATGGAAGACAAAGTGACTTTGCAACTTGAAAGAGACAGACATTCCTGTATTGGGCCACACCTCAAAACAAAAGAGGAGGGGCGGGGAGATAGCTCAGTAGAATAGGCACTTGCTTGGCAAGCACAAAGGCCTGAATTCAATCCCTGTTTCTGCCAAAAGAAAGAAAAAGACAAAAGAGGAAACATAGCTACATACTTCCCTAGGGATGGGCTTCTGGGATTGATATTCTAAATAGGTATCAATCACCTTGAAAAAGTCCAAATGAGTCACTAGCCCAACCCCTAACAAGAAGAGACCATGTCCCATATTCATGCCCACTTGCTACATGACTCGCTTTCCCATTTGGTACTGGATTTAATCAATTTTACCTGAGCGATGGTGCTTGTAATTTCATTGGTTGACCATAGTTTTTTCCCTCCTCATGCCCACCTAAGTGAGCTCCCATGTCTTCTCCACCACCTTAGACCTGCCTCACCGCATGGTTTTCCTCTATAAAAGTCCCTGGAAGAGACAACTTCCTAGGGGATCACCCACTCCAGGCCACCCTCCTGTCCCTCTCTCAGACAAGAGCTTTCTCCCCCTCCCCAGTAAATCTATTCTGCTCATAACCTCCGTTTGTTCCTAAAATTCATTCTTTGGTTTTAGAGAACATGAACTCATCCCAGGTACCTTTCAGATTGGGAGGTCATTTTTCCCCTATATCATTTGGAGGATATTCATCTGACATCATTTTTTGCTCCCTGTGTCACTTGCACATTTGACCTTAATAACAATGTTATTAGGTTGTTACAATATTGTTAAATATATTTAAATATATGTTTGGTCTTCCTTTCTTTTCTCTGGTATTGAATTCATAGAACATATTTGTCAGGCAGGCTAGTGCTTAGACTGCTGAGTTATTTCTGAGACCTCTTACAATTTGTCTTTTTTTTGTGTTAATAACTGCCTGATGACTGGCAGCCTCTAAGTAGGTTTACAGTGAGAACTGGTTACTGAAAAGACCATTGCTGGGTCTTTAAACATCACTTGCATCCTCCAGAGAACAGGCACTGAAGGTTAGGTTGCTCATCAGTGGCTCAAGATGCAATCAAACCTGCCTACATAATAGAGCTTCCATAAACATCCCAAAGAATTAGGTGCAGAGAGATTTTGTATAGCTGAAGACATGGAGGTTAACACTGGGAAGTGTTACCATCTTCTTGGAGGGGAGACTGCTTCTCACTCACAGGACCCCACTTATCTCTTCCATCTGGAATTCATTGTAATATCATTTACAATAAACCAATAAATGTAAGTGTTTCATTAACTTCTGCAAACTGCTCTAGCAAATTAATTCAACCTGAGGAAACTCTGGTTTACCGCAGATCAGGAAGAACCACAGGTGGGAAAACAATATGGGACTTGTGGCTACATCTGAAATGGTGAGTTATTCTAGGAGACTGATCCCCCAGTCTGTAGAATCTCCAGGTAGATTGTCTCAGAAGTGAATCAAATTAGAGAACATCCAGCTAGTGACTGCTGCAGTAATTCATTATATGATGGATAGGAGAAAAGAAAACACATATCTGGTTATGTAAGTGTTCTGTGTTATGAGAATAGAATAAACTGTTTCTGTTTTTATAGCTTTCTCAGTAGGGTAAATTAGGAAAAATTTAGATGGCTTTCAAAGCAGCTCAAAAAAAAGAAAAAAAATGTCACAGGACTGTCCTGCTGCAATGCTGTATATGGTTAAATTTCTAAATTTCTGTGCAGAAATATGTGTTTATTCCTATTTTTAAAAAAATTTTCTTCATATTCTGTAAGGACGTAAAGTTCAATACATCAATACTTGATAGAAAATACCTATTCCATGTTATGCCTAAGATGTTTGATATTTAGACAGATAGGGTAAACTGAACTGCATATGTTGCAGGGTAATAATAAGCTTCTCTTCTAGAGGGTTAACAACCTAAGTTTGCAGATCAAAAATTGGAGAAAAGGAAGGGCTGCAAGGTCAGCCAACATTTTGGCCCTAGCCTTTCAAGGTTAGTGAAGACTGAGGACATATGAGAACCTGTATTGTAACATCATTTAACTCAGTTGTGTCCCAAATTTTCTGATCAAGGAGATTATGGGGCCACAGAGAAATGTGATCAGTGATGTAGAGTGTGCTTAAGGAGAGTCACATGGAGAGAAAACTTTCTCTCAGGCTTTCACAGAGATCAAATTGGTCAAGCAATGGCCATGACTCATCCACATGGCTGACACTGACAAAGGTTCTACAATCTGAGGTACAGAGTTACAGGATAAATTCTGAGGGTACTTGACTGACCTTATCAGATACAAAAGTTACATTTCTTGTTATGTAGGTCTTGCTTTATCTTGGTCTTAACCATCCAGCAGAAAAAATAAAAAAATAAGGTACACAAAGAAAAGCCATATTAATATTCTGAGCTGTGAAAGGCTCTTGTCAACAACTTTTGCAGATAACCCACTACTATTGTGGACTGCTGGACTGTGTTGGATTGTTTGGCTGAATTCAAGCACCTATAGTATTTAGATGCCAATAGAATACCCACCTCTGACAGGACTAAACAAAAGAGGAGATAGAAAGGAAGGACCACTTTGTATTTGTATATACAGATTAGTTGGGATAGATATACAGCAACTTTCGCTTAATTCAATGAGAAGACAGATTTGTGGTAATAATGTTTGGACAGGATATCCTGTCTGCTTCTTGTACTATGGATAACCACTAAGAAGATAGCAATGTACAATGTATTAATTATTGAAAATGTCCTATTAATCAACTTTGAAACTGTTTCATTGATATTTATTTCTCAATAAAACAAAATAAAAAAATCAAAGCAGCTCAATCAAAATATAAATCGTTGTCTTTTATTACCATTAATATGTTCAGCAAACATTCTTTTTCCTTACCCTACCCACCCTTTACTATCACTAATATGGGAAGTTTATTTTTCTATTTTATTTTGTTTTGATTCATTTGAATTTTTTAAATTTATTTTTTAATTTTTTTCTGTATTTTAGGGAAGGGTCTACAGGATGTTCAGGGTTGTACAGCTAGATCGGACTCATTCTGGTTCTCCTGTGTACAGCCTCCCAAGTGCTGGCATTAAAAGTGTATGCCACCATGCCCAGTCTCAGTTGCTGTGTCAGCACACCCTGGAGGTGGGGCCGGCCAGGCAGGGGACCCCTGCACCTGCTTGCAGGCACTTTATTCTGCTGAGCTATTTGGCCGGCCCTATTGAATCTTTAAAATAATTAAGTTGGGAAATGCCTGTAATCCCAGTACTTAGAAAGCTGAGGCAGAATGATCATGAGTTCAAGCCAGCTTGAGCAATTTGTCATATTAATAAGACCCTGTCTTTAAAAAGAAAAATTATATACATAAAGGGCTGGACAAGTAGTTTAGTATAAAGCTTTTGGATTAAATCTTTAGTACTGAGAAAATCATTTTTAATAATTAGAAACAATAAAGGTTGTTTTATCTTTGTTAAAACAAAATTAGCTTCTAACAAGATATCCACTCTATCTTCCAAACCTTTCATCATAAATGATGGGGGTTTCGGGAAGGGGGTTGGGTGAGTTGTTACCAGGGATGGAACTCAGGACCTTGAGCTTGTCAGGCAAGGGCTTATGCGGCTAAGCTATATCCCCAGCCCAATGAGTGGTTTTAGTACTAAACAAAACATACATATTCCTCAATGAAACAACAAAAAAATAAAACACTATTGGAAATATAATTTAGGATTCCTTGAGCCATCCCAGAGCACATAGGAAATTAACTTGGGCTACCTTATCTACCAATGTTAGCATAGACTAATCTTAAAACTTGAAGAAGAGTCCCTTGCATTTTCAAATGTTAAACAGGGTAAGTACTATTATTAAACAAATAAATATATATTTATTTATTTATTAATAAAATAGATTAGTATTAGCATCATTCTTACAAAAGAGAGCTAAAACATTTGTAGATACAGATGATGAAAGTATAAGTGTATTCTCAGAGGAGCAGAAACTTTCTTGAGAATGATTGATTAACCTCTCTGAGATGAACGAGGGAGGTAAACATCTACTTTGTAGGTAGATATGGCTTGTCCACTACATAGGGCCTGATAACATTTCTTTACCCACAAACCTCAAGTTCTCACTCTTTCATTTTCAGGGATGGGCAGCAGTGATGAAAGCTCTGGGTAAGGATATGAATTGTACACATCAATTTGAGCCCAATTGCATTAAAGTGGCTGCCTCAAAATAGCATATATTCAAGAAATGTACAGAACAATTATGGTAACCATTTTATGAGGAAGATAATTTTTATCCTTTACCTTATTCTCATGCTTTATTTGCTAGGTCACATGTTTGCTGGAAGCAGATACTAGCAGCAGTGTGTGGATGTGTGTGTGTGTGTGTGTGTGTGTGTGTGTGTATGTGTTTTACATTCAGTTTTTAACAACCATAGCTTAGTAGATGACCCCAATTAAAATCCATTCCCTGTTCACACATAAAATTTATTCAAACTTATAATGTTAATATTAGTGAAATGGTGATCTGATATTTTACTGGGTTGCTTGGTAGGTCACATGTTTTTAAATAAATTCTCATTGATTCCTATGAAATAGCATTAGAATGACCAAAGATTAGATTTGAAAACTCTGCACACAACACACAAATTTAAGTGTACATATATAGTATATTATGTAAAATTGTTAAGGTTGATTTTGAGCTTTTTTTACATACCCTTCTGCCATAATAATTCAAAGATTCCTTTGAAAATTACTTGAAAGTTGGCATTTTGGAACTGCTTCACTTATACTTTTCTAACTAGATTTGTTAGCCAGATGCAAAATAATTGCTAGCATTGTAATATAATATAATATAATATGTAAGAGCTTAGACTTTAAAGTGAATCCAATTATGTTCAAATCCTCCCCTTTTTTGTATGGGTCATTGAACTGAGGACCTTGTGCTTGCCAGGCAGGTGCTGTGCCACTGAGCTATACCCTAGCCCTTATGTTCAAATTTGAGGGGTCTGGGAGATGGCTCAGTAGGATAAGTGCTTGATTGGCAAATGCAAGGATCTGAGTTCAATCCCCATTTCTGAAAAAAAAATTGATATCCACCGTTTTCTAGTTATTTTACTTTGGGAAAGTTTTTTCTTTTTAACTTTTCCATACCTGTGACTGAGCTTCTCACTTAAACGTCCTTATAAAGTTGTTGCAAAGGTGAGATAAATCATATACATCTTCATGAACAGTACATAGCACACAGTAAGTGACCAGTAATTACTTACTCTATGCTCATTCATCAGGAAAAAAATTGATGAATAGTTAACTAGATGACATTCTCTTCCTCTCCAGAATATTGTATAGTATAATTGGCCCTATCGTACATATACATACAGCAAGAGACCCCTTTTCTGAAGGTATCCTTAAATGAATATTGTGCAGTTCAGTGGTACTAAATCTCCTTGCAAGGCAAAATCTAGTGAGTAAATGGACATTACTATTGAAATTTCAAGTAGGAATAAACACATGTTGAACAGATAAAAATCTCATCATGTCAGGTAAGGCACCTATTGAAGAAGCAATCAAATGCAGTGTTTCCTAGAATATAAATAAATTCAGGGCTGAGAAATAGCTCCGTGGCATAAGCATCTGCCTGGCAAGTGCAAGGTCCTCAGATTGATTCCCACTACTACAAGATAAAATAAATAAATCAATAAATAAATTCAAAGTAAACTCCCTTGTAAAACTGTCAAACAATAAATGTAAACGTCAAAATGCAAAGCATTTGTGGAATGGGTACGTTTTCGAAGGCTCTTCCCACTATAACCTAACCTCTGTTTCTGGACAACAAATCAAGTCTTTTGGACAAATCCCTTTCAAGGTATTTTAGAAAAACAAAGAGTTGCTAAAAGGCAACCTCACAAAAATGTTCTTTATCTGCAACTTGGTTTTAAAAAGAATGTGGCTTTTATCTCTAAAAATTGGTGTGTCCCTAGGGGAATACCTCTTAATTTGGTGTGAGATTCTGAAGCCACAGTACTTAGACTTTTAACCAACTTTGCTGAATGTAGGAACCTGTGGAAGGCACTTTCTTGTAATATTTGTGAACTTTCTCCTCTAGTAAATTTGGGCATTAATATATCCTTGCCCTCAAATTTCTGATCTCGTGGGCATAGAGATCTGGCTTCGACCCTGAAAGTCTGCGTCTCTGCTTTTCCCAGACTCCTTTACCTACTGAGAAACCTTCTATCTGTTTTCTGGCAAGGCAGGGCCTCTCTTGGCACGCAAACCTGCCAGGTGAATCCACCCTCAGAGGCGTGTCAGTTCTATTTCCTGGAGCAATCTCACAGGGTGGTTCCACTTTTCATTTAAGCTCAAATGCTTTGCTGCCTCTTCTACAGCTGCCAGACTTGCTCCTGCTCCTGCTTCTGCTCAGGTAACTCGATTTTCCCCAAGCACCACAATATGAAGAGATTGTTTGTAAATGACTTCTATGTGTGCCTGCACTCTTTTCATTGTCTTTGTGTTTTTATTCTTTAGGGAAAGACTGACAAGATGATGAGCTCAAGCTATTGGAACGAAACCAGCAGCAGCTGCGGGACCCATCAGCCTCCTGAGGTGCTACAGTGCCAGCCCCAGCATTACTATTGCCACCATCAGCCAAGCCAAGCCCAACAGCCTTTAGAAAAAAATGTAGTCTATGAACGAGTGAGGACCTACAGTGGGCCTATGAACAAGGTAGTGCAAGCCTTGGACCCCATTGGTTCACAGGAAGCGCTCTCCACCCTCAAACCTGCCTCCTCCTACCAAAACTTGGTTTGGAGCAACCATTCCCAGGTACAACGAACATAGCTATTCCAGGGAAATAGAAAGAAGAGATCTTGAACCTCATTTTTCTTCTTTCTTTTCTGTTTCTTTGTCTTACTTTACAGGATATGTCTTGATGGATTGCAAATATGCGTCCATTGGATTGTCCCCTAAGTTCCAGATCTTGGTTGTTTCTCATTTACTAGTGCTTGTGGCTGTTTGTTTAGTAGTTTCAATGATTTTTCTAATCTATCCAGAGGACAAGAGAGCTCATGAGTGACGTACTCTTTTGCCTCTAATGAAAAGGAAACCTTAATTTGCATACAGCAGTTTATTAGGGTTCCTGTGGAATCATTGTATACTGAACACAAAGAGGTTGTTTTTTTTTTTTAATACCAAGAAGAATGGTTCAGGAAAAATGGCACATTAGTTAGAGTGATGAATAATTATTTGTGTTCAGCTAATAGTATAAAATGCTTCAGAATAAGTGGCAGGTACAAATGACAGCCTGAATTACCATATGTGCCTCACTTTTTTATGACACATTGATTATTATACAAACTTGGTGAATTTTTTATGGAATATTTGTATAAGTATCACTGCAGTAGTGGGTATGAGATTGAATAAAGCAAGAGATAAATAATTGTTATACGGAAGTTACAAAGATCCAACTCTAAGACACCTCTGAAAATGAATTAAATGTGTGTCTAACAGTTTGTTGTGTTAATAGTCTTAGCAATAAATGAAAAATAACATTGCAAGTCTACATAAAGTGAACAGTTTTATATCATTTTTTATTCTGACTCTTTTTACATAAAATTTTCATGTTTGAAACCTTCTGAAAGTTTCTCTCCAATCTGAAATTATGTTTTCAGGATATGACTTCTGTTGTGATGGTCTCACAAAACAACATCTGGGATGTTATTCTACATTACATATTATATCAGTTAAAAATAGTGTGGATTAATTTTTCAAAATCTAAACATTTACATAATCTGTTTTTATTTTTTGAAGAGAGTACAAATTAGAATTAAAACACAAAAAGTTACAAGTGATATGGAATTTCACTTGACAAAGTAATACAAATTTCACAGTATTTATTGTAATACACAGAGTTGTCTTCCAACCAGTTATTCATATTACTAGACATATGCATGTAAAATTGGAAGAAGACAGAAAAAAAAAAGAAATATGTAAGAAATTAAGAGAAAAAGAAACTGAAAAAAGATGAAACAAATTAAAGCATTAACTGGTTCTTTCCATACATCAGCAGAAATGCACAGTACAGTTGTCCAAATCATCCTGCTTACATACATAGGTAAATATTTTTCTGCCACTACCTCTCCTGTCTTTCTCCTAAATTCAGTAACTCTTTTCTTTTGAATAAGTTCATTTCCTTCTCCCAGTATCTAAGATATGAAATATTTCTAAAATGTGTCTTATAACTGTTTAAAGAATTTTTCAAATATAAAATAATCTCTAAACCCCAAATGCTACAATTTTTCTTTTTTACTTAACATTTGTTATAATTTCAGGGGAAAATACCAACCAAAAAAGATCTAAAATTCATTGTCAATAATTTCCTTATTGATAAAAACATTCTCTATACTGAGGTCAAGGAGAAGGTGTACAAGAGCCAAAAATACTAGTTCCTAATAGTGAACAATAATGCAGATGGTACTCAGAATTTTGTTGCTAATGTACAACCAAGTGGGTTTCATCTTTGTTCCATAGTTGCCCCAAAATAACGAAGCTAAAAACAACAATTTCTATGTCATAGGAACGTTAAAGTCATTTGCCACAGTTAGGCTATCCCAATAGCTCATTTTCATGTAAACTTGTTAGTAAAAGAAAATCTATACACATTTAAAAGCTGAAAACTGGCAAATTATAGATATTAAGTGTAAAACATTTTTAGGATCATGCTTTACTATTTGTTCCTTGGTTCAACTTTCTCTTTTAATAATACCAGGACCAAGGTGTAGGAGATTTTCGCATGATGTTCCTAATATTTTCCAAAGTGAAACACAGAAGTATTTCTATCCTGAAACATAGCCCCTCATAAAAAAAAAAGTGGGTAAAAACTTTAGGAACAGAAACTATGGCCACAGAAGCTGAAATAAGAGGTTGGAATTGAGGGCCCTGTGAAACTTGAAGTTATTTATGACTGAAAATTAAAGAAGAGTAAGGGGTAGGTACTGATAAAAAAAGATGAATTTAAAGTTATATGGTAAAACAAAAACTGAACAAAATATAAAGATGTAGTTCCCTGATTTCTTTGAGACAAGGAAAAACCCTGACTAAAAAATCTGAAACTGTATTGGAGTTCATAAGAAAAAATGGTCGGACAGCTTTCAGAGAGCTGCCACAAAGAATCTGACAAGAAAATTCATCTATTTTGTATTATTTTCCTTTCTCCCTGTTTATTGTTGGGATGGCATTGGACAATTATGTAAAGTACACCTAGGTTTGATCTGAAATTACCTTCATAGCAACAAATGAAAAAGATGTGGAGACAGCTTTTTAAAATACCAGGCCAAGTAGGAGTAAGCAATACATAATGCTCAAAACCTTTTAGTGAGTTTTAGGTTTTAATAAAATATCTTTTTAATATGCTATGCTTCAGATTAGTTTATATGTAGCAATTATTCTGGTGCCAGAATGTATGACTGGGACAGCTAGGGAAATGACTATTACATTAAATTGTTGGTCATGGAGAATTCAATTAAACTTTTACTTTGCTTTTAGCATTTTAGTGTTTGGATAACTTTCAAAGAACTCATGGGACTTCAAAATAAATATTGCCAGTAGTAAAACATTCCCTTTGAGAAACTAAAACTGAGACCAATCTGTTGTGTTTCCTGAATCTTAATTTTAGCTAATGTAGTGAATTTAGATTTTATCCAAATGTTTTGTACAGCATTTTAGTATTTTTAATTTCTGGTATTTTCAACAATATTTTCTCTTGTTGCACTTTTGTTCACTAAAATAGAGTTTATAGATAAAAAATGCATTTAAATTTCTCTAAATATATTTTTTGTTTCATGTTTATAATTTATCAGATACATTTTATAGTTTTCTGGTATTATTTCATCTTATAAAGAGAGTATTTGTCAAAGAAAATTAAATGTAGAAATTACTTACTAATAAGTTATTTGAATTCATGGTAAAAATAAAATTACTATCTTGAGCCATATAAACAAGGACATAAATGCATTTTAGAACTGAATGTAGTCTTGAATAGGATTTTTTTTTTCGTGGTTCAGGATGCCTGAAGGACAGGGCTAGTTGGGGATCAAACTGCAGTATCCTGCTCCTGACTGCCTTTGCATGAGTAGGCACTTAACCAACTGAGCTAAGGGCAGGGGCCCTGAATGTAGACTTATACATTGTAGATTCTGTCTAGAGTCTACTTATAAGAAAACAAAAAACTCTTAAAACTCAACTTTAGAACTAAATATTGACTGACTATCATCAAGTTAAAATGAAATACTGCCTTAAATAAATGGGATTTATGGGAATTACTCATTGAACTAACATTTTTAATCCTACTAATTTAGGTTTTTATAAAATTTAAGATATTTTCCATGAATACAG
>NW_004524679.1:5091585-5113688 GCF_000260255.1 Octodon degus | reverse complement strand
GTGTGTGTGTGTGTGTGTGAAATACTGAGAATGGATCCCAGAGGCTTTACCATTCAGCTACACATCCAGGCCCTTTTGTTTTCTTTTTTTAAAAAAAAATATTTAATTTGTTTGGTACAGAGTCTTGTGACACAGCTGGGTCTCGTAGTGATCCACCTGTCTTAGCCTCCCTAGTGCTGGGATTACTGTCAGCTACCATGCCCATCTAGCTTCAGTGGCAGCACAGATGTACCCAATATTCTAGGCCTGCACAGCATATGGTACTGGGTATTGAACCCAGGTACTTGGGTTTGTCAGGCAGGCACTTAGATCACCATGATATCTCCCCTCCCCTCCCCTCTACTCCCCTACCTTGCCCTGTCCCTTCCTTTCCTTTCCTTTCCTTTCCTTTCCTTTCCTTTCCTTTCCTTTCCTTTCCTTTCCTTTCCTTTCCTTCTTTCCTTTCCTTTCCTAGAGAGCCAGTTGTTTTCTTTACATCACAAGAAAATCAAAGATATTATGCTAAATGAAAGAAGTTTATCTCATCTACAGAGAAAGCATTATAGTTTACAGGTTCTTTCTATACAAAGTTTAATATTTCAACAATAACTTGATGCTTGAGTTTAACAATTTTGCTATTTATTCAAATGGTTGGAATCTGTTGGACTACATTGTTTCCAAATAAGTATTATTTCTTTCCGTAGTTCTACAGTCATCAAGCCTGAAAAGAACATCTACAGACTCCTGTGGCTTTCCTTCTTAGGCCATTATGTAATATGTTAGTCTTTAAAGTTTTAATTTTCAAATTACACAAGATGAAAAAGTGCCATGTTCATTTCACCAAACTTTCAAATACTTAGAGAACAAGGTCTGCACTATTTATATGTTTTTTGTTTTCTAATTTTTATTCCTACCAGTCTCTCCTGAATCTATTGCCTTAAAGTCTTAAGCTTTAATCTGCTCTGTGAGCAGAGCTATCAATGAGAAAATGGGACTCAATAAATATTACTTGAAGAAGTTCAGATTTTGTAGTCTAAAGAGCAGTCATAGAAAACAATTCCCACAAAAATAGATTTATATGAAGTATCTCAGGGAATTCTACAGATAATAAATGTGCAGTAATGAGGTGAACTTTGGCAGAATCAGGAATGTCTAAAAGTAGTGCCTAAGAACATAGGTTTAGGTTTTAAATTTCTTTAATTCTAGTTCAAACACTTGTTAATTGTAAGCATCATTTCCCTTGCTGTAAAATGGGACAATAATAGCACGTAATTCATAGTATTACTGCTGCATGCAAATATGATCATATATGGTGAAGAATACACAGAAGATTGTCTGACACATAGTGTGAACTATTGTATTACCCCTAGATCCCTCAAGAATTCAGTTTTCTGATTCATAAAGCAAAGAAAATATCTTTCATCAGGATTGTAGTGAGTATTGAAAAGGCTAACATGTGAAAGTATCCAATGTACAATCTTTAATAAGGATTTAGCACTCAGTAAATTTCTTTCCTTTATTTTTATGTTTAACATCTAAAAAGAAAGCTAACAAAAGCCCCTTACTATACAAACAAAATGATAAACTAAATGAACAGACCATAAAGTAAAAATACTTTTGACACTAGAAAGATTAAGTAAACTGACATGCTCAAAAGGCTTGTTAGGGCCACCAGCTAAGAAAACAAGCAGGAAAAACATTAAAGCAATTTTTCAAAGCATGTTGTGTATGTATGATCAAAAGGATGGAACAGCATGAGTGTATTTATAATATTTACTCACATAAATATCCTTTAGAAAGCATAATTTGAAAGTTCTCTTACTCTTAGAGTCTTAAAATTTTCATATTATTAGGAGAGACAAAGTTTTAAAATTTGCTTTTTACTTCTTCTTTATTTAATTCTAAACTGACATCAAACATTAAAATGTGTTGGCAAGTCTACCTCTTTCCTAATGTTTCCCGATAGAGATACATGCCCAAGATGATAGTGACTGGCCACATGTGGATATGTATAAAGTAATTAAAATCAGATATTTAGCTCACCAATGGTGCTGGACTCATTTGAAGTGCTCAACACTTTAGTGTAGTTGGTGACTACTATATTTGACAGTACAGATATAAAACATTTTCACCATTATGGAGAGGTATATTAGTGTGGCACTATACTTTCCAGGCACTTTCTATTTTTAATTATTTTAAGAAATGTGTGGTTACCGGAGAGATAGCTCAGTAGAATAAGTGCTTGCCTGGCAAACTGAGGGTCTTGAGTTCAACCCCTGGTACAAAAATTAAAAAAGAAAGAAAAAGAAATGTGGGGTTGTACAAATATATGATCGAAGTGCTGCTGACCTATGTGATTAGCTTTAATAAGCATAAAATGAAGCCATAAACTCTCAAAGTATAAGTTAGAGTGATTCAGTAGAAGAGATAAACATATTTTAATAGAGCTGAATATTTGCATATGTATTTATATATACTTTTATCTAAATAATTTTTGTAAGTAGCCCACTTGTTCACATAGCAGATGGTTGGGAAGAGACAAAAATGAAAAGTAAACCCTGTAAATTAGAATATCTTATTTTGGGGCATGTTGCCCATGCTAGTTAAACTCCTGAACTCAATCCTGCTGCCTCAGTCTACTGACTACCTGGAATTAAAAGCATGTGCTACTATTTCCATTTTCTTTCATGGTGGGGAGGAAGGGAGACAGGAACACACGTAATTTGATTCAAGCCCTCTCCAACATATCTCTTGCCTCCTTTATATTTTATTTTTCATGAATGACGTTTAATATCATTCCTACTTTTACAGATAAGATAACTGAGACACAGAGAAGTTATGAAACTTGCTCAAATTTATACATCCAGGATAAGGTACAGCAGGAATTTAGCTCAGTAAAATCTCTGATGTATGATTACTTGTGATATTTCATAGTCATTTACTTACATGTGTTACAATTATGAACACATAGAGTCTTTTGTGGTATTTCATCATAAATAATATATATGAACATACATAATTAGTGTAAATGAACATGGCATTTAAAATATCAAAATTACTAATAAAAAGGGATTCCTATTATTTACAATTCTTTTGTATTTTCCTCATAAATTTATTATATATCAAAATATGAATGCTACAGAACTATGTTCATTATTTTTCAATTATTTAAAGAGTCCAAAGCATTTAAGAGAACATTGATAGAAATATTATGAACAAATAAGATCAACTTTTACCTTAACGTGAAATGCATGTTTTTAAAAAATAAACTGGCACTTAATTAACAATTTAGAATTAGGAGCCAGGTATGATGGCACATGTGTGTAATCCCAGTCCTCTAGAGGCTGAGGCAGGAGAATCATCATGAGTTTGAGGCTAGCCTGGGTTACATGGTGAGTTCAAGTCCAGCATTTACTACATAGGGAAACCTTGTCTCAAAAAAAAAAAAAGTTAAACCAGATTCCAAAGATAGGTTCAGACTTCTGAACTTCATGATGTTGAATGACCTCTTAGGTCAGGCTAATTCTACTTTGACAGTCTTTCACTACACACCTCTTTTTGTCTTGTTTTTCCGATATAATACACTGCTGTTTCTGGAACAAACTCAGGATTTTACTTCCCTTCTCACTCCCACCTTTGTACATTCTATTCAGAATTTGGTGATGCCTACCCTTACCTCATATTTCTGTTGGAATATACCTATCCCTTAGAATATATCTGGAAAGCTATCTTCAGAGGTTTGTACAACTTGACTCTTTGTCTTTCCTCAATGCAATAGTCCACTCCCGTGTCTGTCTTAGATAAGGTCCCCGTTAAAGCTAATATATTTTGCATTATTTAACTACAAGATGATATAGATACCTTCAGAAATGAGAAATGTAATGCTTCTGTGTTCTTTCTTCCCCACTGCTCCTGAGGGTTGAATGTTGATTTGTAAAAAATATATTTTGATTTGACTTCATTTCAATTTTTTTAAAAAATAGAGGGAAACAGAAAGTTATATGTAAGTTTTCTTTCTTCCCCTTTTCCTTTCAGGTTTTTCCTCCCTTTCTGTATAAATGATGTCCAAAAATGCCTGACTATGCCTGCCAGCTGTGGCTTTAGTAAAGATAAATGAATTAAGTGGGACTATTTGATTTAAAATGAGTCAAATTATTTCCTATCCCAATTCTTAGGCTCCAAGTTGCATCAAATTTAACGTGTGTATATTAGGTATATCTTTTCTTCCCTATGGACACGTAAGTATCATTACTTATGGCAACAAATTTCACATCATTTCTTAAAGTTCTCGCTTCCTTTAGTCAAATTATCTCAAAGCTGCTAATTAGTTTGATTATAGACATAGTCCTTCTACCTCCCCTAATGCTGTAGTCTGTCTAGGTAATAAGCTTTTGTTTTTAAAAATTTCATTCTATTACCATTTAGTGGTTTAAGAGATAATATATATGTCCAGATATTATCTTATCAAAGCTAATTTGGAGTACTGTGTGGTACTCATCCATACAGCAAAACACACTTAGAATTTGTAAGGAAAGATTTTTTTTGTCAAGCATATATATTCAGTTCTCTGATTGATACAAACTTCAGTTAGGGCACATGGATTCCAACGTGAAATTATTTTAAGATCTTTGCCAACTTAATTTTACCTGAAAATTATTCTCTACAAAAGTTGCTTAATGATCAGTCATAGTGGAACACTCCTGTATTTCAGCATTTGGGAGGCTGAAGCAAAAGAATGGCAAGATCTAGGTCAGCCTGGAATACATGATTGGACCCTGCCTCAAAGAAAGACATAGATTAATAAATAAACAAACCAGAAAAGCTGTTTAAATTTCCTACAAACATCTCATATCACTCCTTTGCCCTCTTCCTAAGAATGTAATATTGCTCATTAGCTACAAATTTCTTTGACTTTCAGGCCATACGTGATTGGACTCCTATGTACCCTACTCTTTTGAACTCCCTTCTATTGTTCTGTGTTTCAACCAAAATGTAAATCATTGTTCTCTAAATATAGCCCCCCTCCTGTCTCAGACTCTCTTTTGTTCTGTTTAGTAATTTTTTTTTTTGAGACAGGGTTTCACTATGTAGCCCAGGCTAGTTTTGAACTCACAAGGTCCTCCTACCTCAGCTTCCCAAACACTGGGATTACCGGTGTGTGGCACCACACCTGCCTCATCCATTTACTCTTATAGTCTGAAATGCCCTTATGCCCCACCTTCACAGAGCTAGAAATGTTGAAATTATGTCAGTTTTTCAAGCTAGCTAGCTACCTTTCTCTTTCTTTCTTTCTTTCTTTCTTTCTTTCTTTCTTTCTTTCTTTCTTTCTTTCTTCTTTTCTTCTTTCCTTCTTTCTTTTCTTTGATACAGGGTCTCGTTACATGGCTCAGACTCATAGTGATCCTCTTGTCTCAGCCTCTGCAGCGTTGGGGTTACAGGCATGTGTTGGCAAGGCCCAGTTTCAGTGGTCAGCATGGTGTGACTGGGGTTCAGGGGCTGGTGCGACATGTGCTACTGCACATTGAACCTAGATCCTTGCACTTTCCAGGCAGGTGCTTAGAACACCAAGCTTTCTCCCTGGCCTCAAGTTCTTTTTCAAATGTAACCTTCTATTCAAATCTCTGATTGTCCAAGTTAATGTTATCTCTGATCCCTCAATATTCCCATAGTAAACTTTTTATGGTTCTTATATAGTTTACTTAACTCTTTGTAGTAGTTTTATCTACTACTTGATTGTAATCTCAGTGAAAGTAGAGATAATATTCTATTTATTCTTTGTATCTCTCTACACCATTACATAACAAGTAGTGAATAAAGTACAAGTTAGTAATTTAAGCATATGTATAACCAATCAGCAAAAATAATGCGGCTAATTAATATTTTTATGTTTTAAAAACTTTTAACATGTTTATTTACTCAGTAAAACTCCAGAATTTAAGTGTAAAAACATTATTATGTCCAATTAAAAAAATCACAGTGTACAAATAAAAATAACACACATTAGATTTTATATATGTATTATACAAATAAAGAAACAAAGGATCAAGCAGTGCAAAATAACTTCCCAGGCAGCATAGCTAGTTAATGAGTGTGCTCTGATGTTTGTACTACATCAGTGGACTCACTTTATTTATTTATTTATTTATTTATTTATTTATTTATTTTGCGGTACCAGGGATTGAACTCACAACCCCATGCTTGCCAGCCAAGTGCTTATTCTACTGAGCTATCTCCCCGACCCCACTTTATATTATTTAGAAAGTAAACATTTTTTCAAGACAAAAGGTTTATATTTTTTTTTTCAGTAAATCATTTCATGAGTACACATGCTGTACTTTTCCTGTTCTAGAAAGTATCAAAATATATAGCAAATGACAAATTACTGCCATTCTGGTTTTTAAGATCTTGCCTTGAAAAATCCTAAAATTCAGAATATTTCTTAACATTTTAAAGGTTTTTCTTATTCATTGGGAAAAACATTACCTATTCTACTTTGAATTTTGCTTATTTCTTTATGGCACTTTGCTATTGAAAGCACTCACAGTATAGTAAGTAATAAAAATATGCTTAATTTATACTTAACAGATTCATTTCTGAGAAGCAGTTGGAAATAAGTGCCATTTTTGTGAACAGTAAATTTTCTAGGGAAAACAGTTTTCCAGTTCTGATTTAGGATGTACTAAGTTATAGATAATTATTTCAAGTGATGGCATAAACTTATCTGAAAAATCAGACTGGTTTTAACTGACTCAGACTTTAAAATTTGTAATGCCATACACAGTTAGCATAAAATAAGTGAGGAAGAAGAATGTTGTTACAACTTTACCGGTATTGAAAACATTACATGCAAAAAAAAAAAAACAAAAACAAAAACAAAAACAAAAAAAAACCACACACACACACAAAATTCCTTATGGGCTGGAGAGATGGCTCAGTGGTCTAAAGCACCTACTTAGAACAAGCTTAGCAAGGCATCGGGGACCGCGGTTCAATCCCCCAGCACCACATGCCAGCCAGCCCCGCCCCCTGGTGGGCTGAGCTGGCCACACACACACACCACTCTCTCTCTCTCTCTCTCTCTCTCTCTCTCTCTCTCTCTCTCAAATAAATAAAAAAAAATTAAAAAAAAAAGAAAACATTACATGCAAGGCCGGCCCAATAGCTCGACCATGACTGAGACTGGGCATGGTAGTGCGCGCCTATAATCCCAGCACTTGTGAGGCTGTAAACAGGAGAATCACTATGAGTCCGATTTAGTAGTGAGACCCTGAACACCCTGTAGACCCTTCTTTAATATACAGAAAAAAAAAGAAGAAACCATTACCTGATGCAGCATGGGAAACACAGACTTCAATTTTATACCAGGACAGGAGCCCGGGAGATGGCTCAGTCGAATAAACACTTCCCTGGCAAGCACAAGGGCCTGAGTTCAATCCCCAGTTCCAAAAAAAAAAAATGAATTTTATACCAGGACAAAGTTCATATAATTGTAAAAAAAAAAAAGTTTCACCAACACTGTACCTAAATAAAGTTGCCAACAAATTAACATTTATGTATGTCGCAGGCCTGAGCCACAGGAATAAATGACTCTATAATAATATGCTATATATTTTATCAGAAAAAAGTAGTTATACAGAAAAATAGAATGGCTTATGTGATATAATTATTAACAAAAATTAAAATTTTATTGAAGTAAGAGGCCTATGACAATACTCTATAAATATGTTATGTACATCATTAAAAGCCCTAGTGAGTTTACAGAAACTTAAATTTATGTAATCAAGGCTGTTCACACGTAGTTACTCGTGGACAAGTTTCTTATTTGGGACATCTAGAAATTGTCTTTTTTGGTAAATAATAAGACCACAAATATTTAGTCTTTATTATAAGGAATAGTCTAACTTAACCATATAATTAGATTATACAACTTGAGAAACAAAGATATAATGAGGCAAACTTTAGATGTGGGAAAATATAGTAATTAAGAGCATAAGTTCTGGAGGCATGAGACCTGATTTGGAATTCCATAAGTTAGAAGTTACTATTAGCTATGTGATTTTTATCTAGTTAATTAACCTGTCTTTAACATGACTAAGATGCATAATGGTATTGTAATGGTACCTTTCTTATGAAGTCATGATCTTTGAATAAGACAATTCAGTTGAATCAGACAATATTTGCATAGAAAAGGTTTTTGCATAGAAAAATTTTAATAAGTGTTCTCATATTGTGGTCATCAGCAACATCGAAGGAAAACAACATTAAAAAATTAAAGGCTTTAAAATCATTTTGTCTGTATGAAAATACAACATTGCAATTATCTCCCATATTCCCTGAGTGTCAGAAATAGTAAGGAGCTTAAAGATATTCACATTCACATCCCTTTTTTTTTTGCATGAAGAAACAGAAGATCATGACAATGACATGAGATATTCAATAACACACAGCTAGTTAAGAGTAAAAACCCAAAATTCCTGACTCCATGCGCAGGAATCTCTCTATGATATCATCACAGCCACTCCAACTCACTCCTGCCTTAAATTAATTGATTTTTAGCAAGTGAGGTTGTAGTACAGAAGACACAAAAATAAAACATGTTACTCTTCATTGAATTTACTGATTTCAACATGAAATATTTACATGTTTTATAAAGATGAATGATGGGGCTGGAGAGATGGTTCAGTGGTCTAAAGCACCTACTTAGAACAAGCTTGGCAAAGCATCAGGGACTGCGGTTCAATCCCCCAGCACCACATGCCAGCCAGCCCCGCCCCCTGGTGGGCTGAGCTGGCCACACACACACACCACTCTCTCTCTCTCTCTCTCTCTCTCTCTCTCTCTCTCTCAAATAAATAAAAAAAAATAAAGATGAATGATGATGAAAAGTAAAGACATATATAGGTTGTTATGATGGAGGTTTGAATTCTTATTCCTGTAGTACCCTTAAAATTAAAACACCATCTTTATTCATTCTTGAACATTTTTTTTTTTTTGGCGGAACCGGGGATTGAACTCAGGCCCTTGTGCTTGCCAGGGAAGCACTTGTTCTACTGAGCCATCTCCCCGGCCCCTCATTCTTGAACATTTTTGTCACTTCCTATGGAAGAGGCAGAATGACTTAATTATGATCATGCCTAAATATAGATACCACTGAAAGTATCTTCTATCATCAAGATATTGTTCATTTAAGAAATTCATAATCTCATGTAATCTAATTCTAGAGAAGTTCAGGGAGAAAAAAAATTTTTGGCAAGTTTCTATAATCAGTAAATCAGGTAAGCTTCCCACTCCCTTTATTTTTAATAAGAACTCTTGCCCTTTATATAGAGATTAATTTCATTTATTTTATATATTTATTCTTAGTGCACATTGGTTATACAAAATAATGGATTTACACCCTTATGTTCTGACTTAATCCATAATACTGAAACTTAAATTCACACCCTTTACTCTAAATCATCATCTTGATTTTTTAACTTTTGAAGCTATTTCATATATGTTGTAATATTTAGTGAGGATAGCTTAAGAGAAGCCACACAGGTCTAGATGATCAATTCCAATAGTAAAAGCTCAAGAACAATTAGAAACAAGTACACTACAATCTGTGGAGTTAATGTACCAGCTTCTCAAATGTAAAATTAAAGAATTCCTTCATATTAGAGCCAAACCAGTTTTTCCACAAATGTATTTGCCCTTTAAATATGGATATTAGCTTTTGCATAAAGTAACCCTGCCTATATTAGCACTAATAAATGTGTTACAGTACAATGTGCATGTATGCATGCAGATGTATGTGCATGTGCTTATTTGGGTTAATATGTACAAGTGGATAAACTCTAGTAAATTCTTTACCATAAAAACTACTCTACATGGCTAATAAGGTTTATCAGGCTTTGTTTGCTGGTGTCTCAGATTTGCATTGGTTAAAGGGAAGAAAAAGAAACCTTACTATTTATAAAGTACCAAGTACTACCTTCTGAGCACATGAAGTATCTTTTTAGAATGTTACTGTTATTAGCTCCAGCCTAAAAAGGCTGAAAAATTTAAAGTAGCCTTTAGTGGTGCAGAGGAAAACACATTGGTGGAGGATACATAATTGTGCCTTAGTTATTTTCTCTTCACTGAGACCAAATACCCAACACCTGCGATTTAGGGAGGAAAGGTTTATTTTAGCTAATAGTCTATAGAGGTTTCAGTCCATAGTGGGCTGGCTCCAAGTCAAGGTAAACATGGCAGAGGGACATGGCAGGGGTTCATGGTGGTGGCTTCTTTCTGGTATGGCAGATATCCAATTATCCCTTATAATTCAGTCACTTCCCAAAAGTGACTGACCCCTCATGAGTGCAGAAGGCCTTGGCAGGGGACATCTGATATAAATCATAACAAATTGGCACAGCCTTTTGGAAAATCAATTGGTCATTATCTATTAAAATGAATAATGTGGGGCCGGGGAGATGGCTCAGTGGAATAAGCGCTTCCCTGGCAAGCGCAAGGGCCAGAGTTCAATCCCTAGTTCTGCAAAAAAAAAAAAAAAAAAAAAAAAAAAAAAAAAATCAATAGTGCACAGAACCTGTGCTCTAGAAATCTTACTTTTTGTAGGATTCTAAAGAAACACCTTGCACAAGATCTTCACTGTAGCATAGTCAAAAATCTGGAAATAATATAAACCTTGATTAGTATTGAAATGAATAGGCTACCAAACAAACACAGTACACTATTTTAAAATGATGATATAAGATATATACTTAGGATATAATGGAAATATTAACTTGCAGAATAATAAAATTAACATTAGTATCGATATATTTGTATAAAGGCACCACTAGCTGACAGTAATAGTTATTTCTAAGCAAATGATGTTAGTGGAAGGAGAATAGTTCAGGAAAGGCTTTTACTTTGTCTACATTATGTAGATGTAAAAATTTATTTTAAGAGTGTACTCGTGTGTTACGTATGCAGAGCACACCTTTCTTTTCTGGATCCCTGAAACTATATTTCTTGGATCTTTGGACCAAACTCATGATTGTATCTATAATCACTTTCCTAAACTGAAGAACATGTACCTATTTTGTTTACAATTTTTAATTATCTTCATCTATCTGAGAAATTCTCTTTGGCTACCAGCTGAAAATCTAGGGACAGATTCAAAATTTCCTAGGAATATGGAACCTGTAGTATTGCTGTTGATCTCAGAGGAGGGGGAGGATGGAAATGTTACAAATTAAACAAGATAAATAGCATGCTGAACATGTGACAGTCTGAATAAAAGCAATGTCCTGTTTTAAGAAAACATTTCATTTACATTTTAGCTATGCTCCTGTATTAGTCTGTTAGTGTTTCCCTTATAAATCAGTGATTCTGATTTTAAGAATTATTCTCTTTTAAAGAAAATATATTTTTATCTGTGGGGAAATATTTTGGATTTATTTCAATCAGCTATAAATTATAGCAATATATGAGGAAATTGACTGATGCTATCAATGCTACATACTCATAAAACTATGCGGGTTTGATGATATAGTGAAAGACATGAACAGTGCCAAAATAATAATATGACCTTTTTATCTAGCAATGACTAGAAATTAAATTGTTTTACTTTTATGGATCACTTCTCAGTCAGAATCTACTCTTTGGTATTAAACTAGTACCAGATGAGAAAAATCATAGTTAAAATACAAAATGATATAATCTTAGAGCAACTGTTTTAGTCTTATATGGGTCTGAGAAGATTTATACTAAATGTATTTATTTTACAAAAGTTTACATTTTGCTAATCACAGGCATACAGCAGTGGAGTATATGTAAGCATAGTTCTCAAGGAAGGAGAAGAACAATCTTAACTTTACAAGGAAGATATATTGCTATGGAAATGTTTTAGAAAATATTTTATTATTGGATTACTTGCAAAGGAACAAAGTAATCAAAAATGTGTTCTTTGGAAAGATTGATATCATTTAAGACAGCCTTATATAATGTTCTTACTGCTAATAAGGCTATTATAAAAAATAAAAATACTAATACCTTGAGAACTTAAGATGGCAAAAGACACTGTTCAGTAATAATTTTTGGTTTTTGTTGTCTTTTTTCAGTAATAATTTTTGAACCTTGTTTTCCCTCAACAGGAACTCCATTCTCCAACGCTGAAAATTTCAACTTGTGCCCCAAACAATTTATATATAACACAAAATACTGAACAGGTAAAATAAATTATGGATTACATTAGGTTTTGTTTCCTTTTATATGTCTTGCTTATGTATTTGAACAATATGTAGACCATCATAAGACTATGTTTTTGTGAAATCGAAGGACCAGAAAACAAAAACGTAGATTCTCACATATAAGAATCAGCTCAGGGCTGGGGAGATAGCTTGGCAGTCTGAGCGCCTGCCTGGCAAATGAAAGGACCCAGGTTTGATCTCCAATACTAAACGCAGTGCCAGCCACCGAAACTGGGCATGGTGGTGCATGTCTGAAGTCACAGTGCTGGGGAGATTGAGATAGGAGGATCACTATGAGTCTGAACTGCGTAGAGAGACCCTGTATCAAATAAATAAATTTAAAAAACAGAATCAGCTCAGCATATGAAAGGAATATAAAATGAGGGCCATGAATTTGATTTTTAATTTTATTTTTTATTCAAATTAATTACTAATTATAGTGAAGAATATTTTAGTGAATATGAATATTTTGTTTCCTTGATTTGAAGAGATAAAATCTTGCATAGATTGAGGTAGTCCCTTTATGAGTGATAGTGTTTTATATTTTCATTTGGGAAGAATAATTTGTAAGGTCGTGGACAGCCCATCTCAGAGGTTTATGATTTAAAAGACACACAAAGATCTTCATAGTCTAATAATTGCCCCTTTAATATCTTCTTGAATCTAGGAAGTATGTCGAAAACATATCTACAATGGTAATTAAATAGTTTGTCAAAGAATGTTTGTTTAATTAGCTAGTTTCCATATATCAAGAGGTAAATCCTAAGAAAACTAAACTTAAAACATGCGAAGTTGTTTAGGAGGATAGTACAGGGTTTTTAGAACTTAGAGAGCAGGAAGGATAAAAATTCTGTTTTAAGAAAACAGTCCTTCCCAGATTAGGAGCTATGGTATGCACTTGGATAATAAGGAAACAAATGGATAAAAACTGGTCTCTAGACTTTAAGCCTAATGAAGGAAAGTGAAATTATACAGAATGAATATGATAAGTATCTAAGAGAATTTTCCTATCCATTCCTAATTTGGCCTATAATATTTCTGGGCCATTTATAAACATTTACTGAGTTCAAAGTTTATGCCAGTATTACACAAAGGTGTATTAGGACCATTCCCTATTTTCTAAGAGTCCACAGACTAACATATGTTACTTCCATGATAAACCATACGGTGGAATAAAGATTACTTTTGACTTAGAAATGAAGCCTTAAAAGATCACCAAGACAAAAAAAATTTTTTTAAAAGATCACCAGGACAGAATTGCCTCAAAAAACTAAGGCCAGTTAAACTACATTTCATTACACTGAAATCTAATCAGAAAGTTGTATTTACTGTGTTATTTTTATAATGCAATGTTTTTAAATTGAATATTCAACATATTTAATTTTTTTTTGTGTGTAAGGGTCTATAGGGTCACACTATGTAGATCTGACTCATAGTGATCCACCTGGGTTCAGCCTCCCTCCCAAGAACTGGCATTACAGGCCTGCACCACCAGGCCTAGTCTCAATCACTGTCTCAGTACACCCTGGGGGCAGGGCCAGCACCCGCACCTTGGGGAGCTAACCCTGGTGGCTTTGTCTGCCTAAACAGGCACTTTAATCTGCTGAGCTATTTGGCCAGCCCTACATTTAATGTTCTTTACATGTTTATTTTGGAGAATTTAGAAGTGATAATAAAAATCATTCAATTCCTTGCCTCACTGAGATAATAAGAGGCATTTTATTGTTTTCTTCGATTCAGAAACAAAATCAAATTCATATTATACTTGCAGTTTTATATCTTCAGTTTCTCACTTAAGCTTACATAACATTATAAGCTATTTCATCTAAAATTTTATTACTCAGAATTATTAACAGCTATGTATTTTAGCCTGTATATGGTAATTTTTTATCCTATGCACATCTGTCAGCATTATTACATAAACATTTTCAATGGATATTTTTTACTAGCTCAGATTCCTAGTTTGGTTCAATGCTTTTTAAGTTCATTAACCATTTCCTTTTAAAATTGTGTATGTTATATGCTCATTTTTATTAGTTTTAAAATTAAGGGCCTAGGGCTGGCCAAATAGCTCAGTGGATTAAGGTGTCTGTAAGCAGGCACAGGGGACCTGGGGGTTCGATCCCTGGGCCTGCCATGCAGGGCCCAGCCTAGGGCAAGCTGAGATAGCAATTGAGACTGGGTGTGGTGGTGCACGCCTGTAATCCCAGATCTTGGGAGGCTGTAAACAGGCAGATCACTATGAGTCTGATCTAGTAGTGAGACCCTGAACACCCTGTAGACCCTTCCCTAAAATATAAAAATAAATAAAAAAAATAAAATTAAGGGCCTGCAAGATAGCACAGCAAACTAAGCGCCTGCTTAAGAGAGCACAGGGACAGGGGTTCAGATCCCTGGCACCACATGCCACGCTGGTTCCATCCCTGGGTAAACTGAGCTGCCCACTTAGGCCGGGCATAATGGTAAATTCCTGTAATCCCAGTGCTGGGGAGGCTAAAAACAGGAGGATCACCATGAGTCTAAGCTGATTAGTGAAAACTTGTACCAAATACATAAAAAAGACAAATTAGTGTTAATATTTTTCTCACTGATGTAAAGACCTTTTTCTCTACTAATATTTACTTTTTCCACTAACACATTACAAATGACTTAGTTTCCATGTTTTGTATACATTTAAATTTTACTTTTGGCTCTCCTCTTGCAACACACTAAAGATTTAAATGTTTAAGGGCACACACACATACACATTTTTCTTTGTATCCTATTTTTTAATCATATGGTTGCACTTACAACTGAAGTATTTTGTAACTCTCATCAATTATAGTTCAAAAATATGGTAAATTACTATGAAATTAGTATAATAGAAAAATAACTGGCACAGTGCTCAGCATATAGTGCATATTTTGTAAATATTTCCAAGACTGAAATTAACTAAATTATGAAATCATATATCATCCTTCCTGAAAATGATTTTTAACTTTCACTCTAGAAATTTTTCCCTATTATTACTATTGATGCCTTCAAGTTGACTAAGTAGCTATGATTATAGGTATCTTTTATTTTTTTTAATAGGAACTCCATTCTCCAACAGTGAAAGTTATTACATATCCACAAACCAATATTAGGAGATACATAGTACAAAATCCTGAGCAGGTAAGATATTACATGTACTCTTTCCAACACAGAATTTCTTAGAAGTTAAAAGCTTAAACTGGAAGAGTAAATCATTTATTAGATTATTAAAATCAAATTATTAGACTTTTCTTCTAGTTATAGTATAGATTTCTAATCACTAGTATCAAAAACATCATGTTTAATTGTAGATAGCCATGTATACATCCATTGTAGTATCTATTGTCCTACACATTTTTATTTTAAAACAATGTTTTAATGTCTCCTTAGGTAGAGGAAGCTGCCAGTTGTACATGTGTATCTGAGTGAACCTGTATGGTCACAGAATCTGAGTAGAAGGATTATTGCTTTGGACATTTTTGTGAGAGTTCTTAAAATGCATGTCTTAGTCATTTTCTAGTTGCCAATATCCAATATCACATCTTGAAGGAGGAAAGATTTATTTTTGCTCTCATTTCAGTCCCTTGTTGACTGGTTCCAGGGCAAGGTGATATGGCAGAAAAGTGCTGCATATGCTATGGTGGGCAGAAAGCAGAGCACATAACAGATGATCTAGAAAAGGAGATATAACCTTTTAGGTTATGCTTACAGTAGGCTACCACTTCCACCAGGACCTATTTCCTAATAGCAAGTCAGCTATAGTGTGTCTATAATCCCACCATCTTCCAAAGGTGAAGACTATGATCTCTTTAAAGCTTTTAGAAGGACATGTGGATCTAAATCATAACATTCTGCCATGACCTTGAAAGACTTATGAACACCTCTTTATGCAAATTGCATTTATTCCATCTGTATGAGCTGCCAAAGTTCTACGAGTTTCAGCATTATGAAGCTCAAGTACAAACTCTCTTGTGAGATTTAAGATAAACTATTACCTGTGATTTTGTATAAAAATAAAAAAGAAAGTTAAATATTGCCTACATACAATGACAGAGATAAATTTCCCATTCTGGGGTAGAGGGATCGGATCAAAGCAAGACCAGAAATCAGAAGAGCAAACATTAAATTCTGTTGCTCTTTGTTGGAAAACTAAGGCAAGTCACAGCCACGATATGTGAGTTCCACAAGGCTTGGGTGGTTATGTTCCTATGGCATTACTGATGGCTGTGCACTTTATGACTTCTCCCTTGAGCTAGTTTTGCATACTCATTGTGGCTTCCCTTTGACAATCCATGCTTTTCGTTTCTCCAACATCCTTGGGTCTGCACTGTACTTTGGCTTCATTCTTACAACTTCACATACTACCTTCTCAAGAGCATACTGGCTGGCTCTCAGGCCTTCTGAAATCTAGGTGAAAGCCTTCCCAATTCTACAACTCTTGTATTCTGCATGCCTTCATTCTGCAACACCATGTGGACAATGCCAATGTCTGTTACCAACTTGAGCAGTAGCTAGGGTCCCTTGTAGCATGGCTGCAGAGGTTGCCAAGAGCTTGGATAGCTGAGGAATGTGAACTGAATCCCAAATTTCCTATGTGGCCCTTTGTAAGCAAAGTACCCTGGGGATCTCTTCTGAAAGCAGTCTTACACTTTTGCAAATTTGAGCTTCAAATAATAGGGGCTTGGAGCCAGTGAGATAGCTCAGCAGACAATAGAGCCCTCTTAGGCAAGTTTAGGCAAGCACAGGGACTGTGGTTCGAACCCTGGCACCACTTGCCATGCCAGCCCCATCCCCAGGATGGAATGAGCCTGCCAGATTCTGGGTGTAGGGGCACAGGCCTGTAATTCCAGTGCTAGGGAGGCTGAAACTAGGAGGATTACCACATGTCCGAGGTGCATAGTGAGACAACCAAAATACATTAAAACAACAATCAAATACATTAAAAAAAGAATAGGGCCTTATTAGCTCCTCATGGGCCCTGAATGTATCTTTCTTACTCTTTTGTAAAGTACTTGGCTTCTTTCTATTGCTAATACTTTTACCAACCAAGCTTCCCTCTCCTTCATCTTTGCTGTACTTTCTGCCAAAATTGGAAATATTTAGATGAGCATCTTGCTACTGTTTCCCACAGTAGATGTTTTTTTTTAAAAGCAGCAAACAGTAACCATGTTATTACTTTAATGTTGGGCTACCATGAAATTTCCTCTGCCAGATTAATTAGTTTGCTGACTTTTATCTCAGTCTCCCACAAAGTCTCAGGACATGAGAAAAACGTAGGCAAATTTTCTGCCAGAGAATAACACACATGGACTTGAGTCCAATTGCCAGTGGAGTGCTTACTCTCAAGTGAAATCTTCTTAGCCTGGTCTTTACCATCTGTTACCATTTCTATCACTATTATGTTCTTCTTGAGCTTTGACCAACATTTCTCATCAACCTCCGCCTACAACATCATAGGACTTTTCTCTCCAATATCTCCATACTTTTTGATATGGATTGCTTTTTTGGGTGGGCAGAGGGGCTGGCTCAGGGTGCCTTCAGGGTGGGTCTGGTAAGGCATGAGGATCCGGGGATCAAACCACAGCAACCTGAGCCTGACTGCTTTGTTTAAGCAGTCACTTAAACAACTGAGCTAATGGGCAGGCCCCCTCTCCACACCTTTTGAAATTTCTCCCACTTTCCAAGATTTCTGAGCCACATGGTCAGCTAATATCACAACAATGCTCTCACTTCTCTAATACCAAAATCTGTCTTAGTCACTTTTTTATTGCTGAGACATTATACATGACACCCACAACTTAAAGGAAGATATATTTTGGCTCACATTTCAATTCAGTCAGCTGGCTCCATGGTAGTTTGACATGGCACAGGGGCATGGGGGAGGAAGCTACTCACCGCATGTTGGACAAGGAGAGAGCAGGAAGGAAAAAAGGAGCTATATCATGTTCTACCATGACCATTGTGACCAACCTCTTTTTTTTAGGTCCCATCTTCTAGCAACAAGTCATCTATAATGCCCTTCCATCCAATCCCTGTCCAAAGGTCCCACCTATGATCCCATAAGGCTTTATGTGGACATTTAGATATAAACTATATACCATGTAAAAATACGAAGGTGACTCCATAACAAATAAAGAAGTTCTTTCTTTTCATCAAGAGCTTAATATTTAAGCAACAAATCTAAAAAGTGTAGAGGGGTATATGTGGACACAAAAAGGGGCTGTGAGAACACAGTATAACTCTTTTTCTTATATGATAAATTGCTTTATGCTTTTATTTTTCTCCTCTTCTTTTTTTCTTCGCATACAAACTGGGGGATATGCATACTAAGGTATATGATCCACTTCATACCTCTGGTTTTCAAAGAGTTAATACTGTACTTTTATTCATAATGTAAAAATTGTTATACCTGTCTAGGATATTTTGAGAAATATTAAACATCAAATCATTTGGATTTCAATCTTTGTCATCAAGTCTTATGACTTTAGATGTACCTTTATGTTTTAGTTAATAGGAAAAATTAATATATATTGGTTACATCTCATGTTAGCCAATTTACATATTCCATCCTATTTAATCATTTTTTTAAAGTTGGGAAAATAAAAGTACATAGGTATTCAGTCATATGTTCAGTGAATTTTTATCAACTGCCTACCATACCAGTCAACATTTTATTGGTTGGACCAAACACCTTACATGCACAACATAAAGGAGAAATGTTTATTTTAATTTCAAACATTTTCATCCATAGTTTACCAACTTCAAGGTAGAAATTCCATAGTAGAAAGTAGGTGCTCAACTCATGGCATCTAGGAGGAAAAGTGAAAGAAGTATCCTCCAGTAACCCACTTTCTCCAAAGAACCATGTGTACTACTAGTCCATTCAACTAAAAACATGATGTTAGTGCCTTCATGAGCCATCCACCTCTCAAGTCTCCATATCTGAACGTTGATGCATTGGGGATCAAGGTCTCAATTTATGAATCTTTATGGGATACTTAATATTTAAGCCATAATACCTAATATGTGCCATAATTTTACAGAAGAACAGAGGTAAGAACAGTGAACAAAATTAATGTTCCAAAATTCTCAAAATGTAATTTTTTTTTTTTTTTTGGTGTGTGTGTGTGTGGAATCGGAGGTTGATCTTAGGCCGTTGAGCTTGCCAGGGAAGCTGTTATTCTACTGAGCCATCCTCTCAGCCCCTAAATTCTTAACTGGTGAAAAAAACTCAGTTTCAAAGTGACAGAATTGGTATTGAGTTGAACACAGATGGGAGAAAAAAACAATTCTAAATTAAAGTTAATTGATGATAGAGGAGAATTAGTTACCATATACTTACCTATATATACTTTCATCCATAGTATAATTACAAAGGAAGGGAAATTACAAGTGTATTTGAAAGTAAATAACACATTTGAAACACTGGGCTTTCCTCTGAAAGAACTCATTATTGTGGGCTGTGTTTCACTAAAACCAAAACAATATCTCAGGAAAATCCAACAGAGTATTGAGGAAAAATTGGGCATGTTTCAGCTTTTAATTCTTTTATTGAGGAATAAGACAAATTTTAAGCATTATGATTTGTTAACAAAACAAGTATGTAACTAGTTTATCAATATAGCTTGAAGATTCCATCTATATATATTTCATTTCTAAGAATTTGCTTTCTTTCCTTCTTTGCTTGTTCTTCTTAAAAATCCAACTAGGGAAAGATGCTAGGTTAATTATAATATTTATAGGTTGGAACTCTTAAATAGTAATTTTCCCTTTTACCTCTCAGCTTCTCTAATCTTTTATTCTTCTCCCTGTAATTAAATTCATCTTAAGCTATTATTCTCCTTATAATTTGCTTCTATTTCTGTTCAGCTTTTAATTTTTGGTTTCTTCTGGTGTCCCTTGTTCTATTTGTCATCATTTCAGTCAAATAATTTATGCTTGTTAGTTTATTACTTGACTAGAAATAAAGAAAATATTTTTATCCCACCAGTGGATAAAATCAAATGTAGTATTTATCAGTTTCATTAGTTTTCCAGGTGTGGAGCCCCTGTTATTATTAAAATATACATTCTTCATCTAAAAGTAAAGAAATAAAATATATTTTCAAAACCAAAGGAGCTTATAATCCCAATTAGGACTGTAAATAAGACATGTCCACAAATAACTACATAAAATATATGGTAACACATTTATTGGGGGAAATTAAGGAAAGATTTATTGTGGTATTTAAGGTATATGATTAAAATTACTTTTATTACTCATTTAGTATAAAGAAACAAAACTTTAAAGAATTTTGACTTTCTAAGGCCTTCTGAATTTACTGCATTCTTTTCTGGCATCAATTCTAAGTGGATCTTTAACAAGAGTTGATTATAGATTCATATGGAGACTTAAAAAGCAAGAATTAAAAATAAGGTAGAAGTTAATCATTTCATCTTGCAGCCTTAGAAATATAGACCTCCAACTGAAAAGATTAAGAAAGGAGAGGAAAGAAAAGCTAAATTGTGTGATCTGTTTGAAATAATAGTTTGTGCTACTTGAAGAGATATTCAGCAGACAGTTAAAATGACTCAGAAAAAGGATATCTGATTGAAAAGTTTGCACAAAGCAGAGGAAAAGTAAACTGGTGACACAGACTAATAATGGGGAAAATGCCAGTTATATCTCTGGTAGAAGAGTATTATCTAGAATATATAAAGAACTCAGCAAAATTATTTTGAATTTTTATTTTATTTTATTTGTTTACATAATTTATTGAGAAACAGCAATGTGACAGTTTCAAATCCAATTAGTAGGACATTTTCAATAACTAATACATTGCATATTGTTGTCTTAGTGGTTATTCATTGTACAACATGCAGATATGATATCCTGTTCACAAACACTATTAGAACAAATCTTTCTATTCATTGAATTAAGAGAATGTAGCTGTATATCTATCCTAAATATTTTGAATATACAGATACAAAATCGTTGTTCATTTGTATCCCCTTTTTTGTTTAGTTTTGTCATTTAAATATTAAAGGTGTGTGAATTCAGCAAAATATTCCAAAATAGTCCAGTAGTCCATATAGCAGTGGGTTTTCTGTAAGACTGGTGATGTAAGAAGTTGTTGACTTGAGCCTTTTACAGTTCAGCATATTGATATGGCTTTACTTTTTGTACTTCGTTTTTATACTTTTCTGCTGGATGGTTAAGACCAAGATAAAGCAAAACCTATATAATAAGAAAGTAGCTTTTGTATCTGATAAGGTCAGTCCCATTCCCTCTGGACTTATCCTGAAACTCTGTACCACAGTTTGAAGATCCTTTGTCCGTGCCAGTCATGTAGGTTAGTCATGGCCATTGCTTGACCAATTTGCTCTCCATGAAAGCCTGAGAGAATGTTTTCTCTCCATGTGACTCTCCTTAGACACACGCTACATCATCGATCACTTTCCTCTGTGGCCCCATAATCTCCTTGATCAGAAAATTTGGGACACAACTGAGTTACATGATGTTATAGTGCAGGTTCCCTTATCTCCTGAGTCTTCATTGACCTTGAAAGGCTAGGGCCAAAATGTGGGCTGTCCTTCCAGCCCTCTGTTTTCTCTAATTTTTGATCTGAAAACTTAGGTTGTTAACCCTCCAGAAGACAAGCTTATTATTATTACTACACAACCTAAGCTGTTGAGCTTAACCTCACTATCTGTCTGAGTATCAAACATCTTAGGCATAAAATGGAACAGGTATTTTTCATCAAATATTGGTATGTTAAACTTTAAGTCCCTACAGAATATGAAGAAAAACTTCAAAAAATTAAAATATATTTAGAAAATATGAATAAACAATTACATATTTTTACACAGAAGTTTAGAAATATAACCATATACAACATTGTTGCAAGAGAGTCCT
>NW_004524679.1:5081003-5091455 GCF_000260255.1 Octodon degus | reverse complement strand
GCATGTGGTGCTGGGGGATTGAACCGCGGTCCCTGATGCTTTTGCTAAGCTTGTTCTAAGTAGGTGCTTTAGACCACTGAGCCATCTCTCCAGCCCCTACCCCCTTCCTTTTTAAACAAACATCTACCCAAGAGACAGCACAGCAGCAACTGTCATGTCATGACAAGCAGCATGTACTCAGAAGACCAGAATGAAAGGCACTTCAAGCATGACCCTACTATTACACATTGCCATCTTCAGTGCAGTTGCTTAGTTCACACGTGTCAGTATATATAGTTAGTCAGGGTGAGAATCCTACCAATCAACTGCTAGCTTTGAAAAACTTCTGAAGATTCTCAGGATCATTGCCTTACCCATCTTGTACATATAAATGTATGGCTTTGTCCGTCATGTTTCCTAGCTTTTTTCCTTTCTCTCTCTTCATTGTCTATTCTTCAAGTTCTTGCTTTCCTTTTTGATTGTGTTATACCATTCTATTTGTATATCTTATTTTGGGTTCTTATACTAGGGAGATTATATTATATTTATACATGTGGGTCTAGTTTGTTTCACTTATGAGTGTATCTTCAAGTGGCATCCACTTAAATATGAAGGCTTCACGTTTATCATTCTTTATAGGAACTCAGCAAAATTAAACTCAATTAGTGATGAACAAGTTAAATGCATAGATGGTTCTCTGAAAAAGAACTACAAACAGTCAAGAAATACATGAAAAACATTTAGTAGATCTGGCTATTAGAGAGATGCAAAATAAAACAACACTGAGATTTATTTTTAGAAAAAAATCATCAAGAAACCAAATAACAAGAGCTGCAAGATAGGGTAGCAGTCTAAGCACCTGCTTAGGCAAGTGCAGGACATGGATTTTATTGCCAGCACCACATGCTGTGCCAGCCCCGCCCCCTGGGCACACTGAGCTGGCCACCAAAACCTGGCACGGTGGCACACGCCTGTAATCCCAGCACTGGGGAGGCTGAAAGCAGGAGTATCACTATGAGTCTGAGATGCATAGTGAGATTTTTTCCACCTTCCTTTAAAAAAATAAGAAATAAAAAAAGGAAAAAAACAAGTAACAAGTGTTGGAAACATGTGAGGCAGAATGAACTCTTCTTTACTATTGTCATGAATGTAAACTGGAACAATGACTGTGGAAATCAGTATGGAGGTTGTTCAAAAATCTAAAAGTAGTTCCACTTTATCTAGCCATTTTCTTTCTAAGTAGCTTCTTGAAAGACTTAAAAATATTATATTACAATGATATAGGCATGCTCATGTTATGGAAGTACAAATAATAATAACTAAATCTTGCCAGTGGTCTATTGACTGATAAATGTATAAAGAAAATATAGCATTTATATGTAATGGAATACTACTGTGCCATAAAGAAATGGATACACTGGGATTATTTATACACAAATGGATACATCTTGAGGTTATAGTGTTAAGTGAAATAGACATACAAGCTTAAATATCACATGATTTCTCTTACATGAGAAACCCAAATTACAAATAATTGAAGGAACAAAATAAAAGATGAATAATAAAAAAAATTTTTCTATTTATTTCAAATATTTTTTATTTTTATTAGTATATGTTTGTAATACATACTGATTACATTCACTGTAGGAAATTGGTACATGCGCATAACATATTTCAACTCCCTTCTTTTCCCCCTATCTCCACCTTCCTTTTATATTTCCAGTATCAGAGTTATTTACTTATAAGACCTTATAAAGTTAGTTATCATACATACAGATTGAAAAGCAGACTGATAGGCCAAAGAATATATAAGCATGTAAAACAATTGTACTAAGTCAAGGTATACTTTTAGATACATTGCTCATACTAGATTACATTTTTTTTCTTCTTTGTCCTATTATCTATCTTATATTATATATAGATATTTTGTTTGTTTTCATGTGAGAGAAACCATGATATATTTAAGCTGGTGTGTCTGAGTTACTTCACTTAACATTTAGTGTTATGTTCTCAAGGTACATCCATTTTCCTAGAAATGACTGAAAATCTCTTTTTATGGCAGAAAAGTACTCCTTTGGGTATAAACACTGTACTACATTTTCATCCATTAAACTGTTGATGAACATATTGGCTGTTTCCAAGACTTAGCTATTATGAATTATGCTTCTATAAACATGGGTAGTCATACATCACTGTAGTATGGTGTCTTTAAATCATTTGGGAATATATGTAGAAGTAAACTAGCTGGGCCAAATGGAATTTTTACTTTAATTTTTTGAGGAATCTCCCTATTGATTTCTATAGTGATTATATAAGTTTCCAGTCTCATAAATAGTTGAGAAGGCCTTGTTTCTTTCTTTCCACAGCCTTACCAGTATTTGTTATTGATTGATTTCTTGATGGTAGCCATTATTTCTAGAGTAAATATAATCTCAGTGTTGTTTTACCTTGCATTTCTCAAATGTTGGAAAAATTTCTCACTGTTGAAAAATTTTTTGTATGTATTGGATTTTGCATTTCTTCATCTGAGAAGTCTCTAATAATTTCAGATGACCATTTTTGAGTCTTTAAATTTAGTGGAATCTAATTTTTTGAGTTATTTATATAGTCTAAATCTTAGTATTTTGCCTAAAATGTAGGTGGCAATTTCTTCCCATCATGTAGGTTATCTCTTCATTTGGTTAGTGGTTTTTCTTGCTGTGCAGAAGCTTTTGCTTTTCAAACATGTAGGGAACCACTGGAGGAAGGAAGAGAGGAGGGGAAGCAGAAGTGAGAAAATTTAAGATATGTATGTATCAATTTCCCAGTACAGTTGTAATTATTATGAACTACAAACATATACAAATAATGATTTAGAATATTTTTTATTTATTTATTGTATTTTAGGGAAGAGTCTACAGGATGTTCATAGTCTCACTACTAGATTGGGTTCATAGTGACCCACCTGTTTATAGCCTCCCAAGAGCTGGGATTACAGGCATGTGCCACTATGCCAAGGCTCAACTGCTGTCTCAGTGCACCCCAGGGTCGGGGCTGTCAAGGCAGTCCTGGGGATTGAACCCCCTGCCCCTAAGCCTGCTTGCAGGCACTTTAATCTGCTGAGCTATTTGGCCATCCCAGTTAAACTATTTAAAGAAATAACTATGTACAGTGCCTACTGTAATATAACAGAAGGAGCTATTTTCATAGGAAGTAGTATTGTTAGAAAAGATTGTAAGCTCAGTAATTATTATTAATATAAATGGAATGGTCAAAAATCTCAAACGACCACAAGGCAACATAGGATGAGGCTTGAAAATCAGGTTGTCATTAAGAAAGCAATGGCAATGTTGAAGAAATTAATTTTATTATACAGTAGTTGTGGAGGTCTATCAAGACAACATGAGAACACACAATGTATTCATGGTATTCTGAGAATATGTGCTAATAAATTATTGACAAAAAGAAGAAATGAGGACTACTTTTTTGTAAAACATTGGTCAAATGAAAGACGTGTGGTGGTAGGTAAAGAAAAGAAAACCAAATCTTACAGGCCCTTGGAGAGTGGTATATAGAGGTAAAGCAAAGGTAGAAAGGAAGGCTGAAGGAATTGGATTGCAGATACACAGAAGTGACTTCAGGAAAACAAAAATATATGTCTTTCTCTTTGATGAGATGTAAAGAATAGAAACTGGAGAGAGATTTTTACAGTATAGGGGAGCATGGAAGAGATCATAGTGGGTAGATGTCTTGGTCTCCATAAATAGGAGAATGAAGGAGCATGAGAACAGGGGATTCAGAAAAATGAAAAGACAGAATTTGATGAATACAGCATGCTTAAAGATTGGGAGCCCATTTGAAATTTGAGAGCTTGATAATTTGAACCTGTAATGCACAAGACTTTTCAAATTTTTTCTCCAGCACAGTTTTGTGGCCTGGGAAGAGTAAAATAAATGTTGGGGATTATATACTTTGTTAGATGTGAGAACGCTCCTCTAAAGTTCTAAAAGCAACAATTAAAATGATAAGATCAACCACCATGACACCTGTTAATTTTTAGATTGAAACTGGCTCCAATTCAAACGTACTGACTGAAGAAAAGAAGCTACCCAAACTATAGAATCTCTCTCTCTCTTTCTTTTCTTTTCTTTTCTTTTCTTTTCTTTTCTTTTCTTTTCTTTTCTTTTCTTTTCTTTTCTTGATTTCTTTCTTTCTTGATTTCTTTCTTTCTTTCTTGATTTCTTTCTTTCTTTCTTGATTTCTTTCTTTCTTTCTTTCTTTCTTTCTTTCTTTCTTTCTTTCTTTCTTTCTTTCTTTCTTTCTTTTTCAGTACCAGGGATTGAACTCAGGATCCTGTGCTTGCCAGGCAAGCACTTATTCTACTGAGCTATCTCCCTCACTCCGTAGAATCTTATTTTTTGAGAAATGAAAAACTTCAACTGCATGCTGTGCCGTCCTACCCTGGGGCATGCTGAGCCAGTGACAGAGTCTGGGTGAGGTGGCACACACCTGTAATCTCAGTGCTAGGGAGGCTGAAAACAGGAGGATCACCATGAGTCCAATCTGCATAGTGAGATCCTGTACCAAATACACAAGTGGAAAAAAAAACCTTCCATAATCCAAAGTTTTTCTGCTAAGTTTTGCTTAGAATGATATATTCATATTAGTATTTGCTTTTACTTTCATAAAGATTGGGGAATAATAGTATTCTAAATCTGAGAATTTTTAAAGTAAGTCATTTCAAATAATAAGACCCAGTAACTTTTTTTTTTTTAATGTATGTGGTACAGGTTCTCACTACACAGCCCAGACTCATAGTGATCGTCCAGCTTTCAGCCTCCTCAGCACTGAGATTACAGGTGGTCACCACCATGGCTCCTCTCAGCCAGCTTAGTGTGTCTGGGGATGGGGCCAGCATGGCATGTGGTGCCGGAGATCAAACCCTGGTCCCTGCTCTTGCCTAGGCTGTCTCTTAGTCCACTGAGCTATCTCAATGGCCCTAGGACACAGTAACTCTTTTAAAAATGAAACTTAGACTCTTAAGTCAACATTTTTCATAAAAACAGTAATTGTTCAGTATTGACCATAAACTAGTTTACAAAGAAGAAATAAATCTTGATGCTCCTACTATATTTGTATTCTCCTTTTTAGAAAATGCATTTATCCTTACGATAACATTTCATATCACCCATTTTCATGCAATCATCTGTTGATTTACTATATGATATTCAAAATCTATAAAGTCCTTACCTTCAATAAACCTATTGTTTGTATATTTTAAGCTTAATAACCTAGAAATGTTATAGTAGGATTTTTAAAAATAAATTTTAAATGCAGTGTGTATTTTAAGTATTAAGGCTACATTAGTAAAAACCAATGGCACTTCAACAGAAAATATAAAAAAGATATTTAACATACATTATTTTGCTTGACATAAGAAACATTGCCTTACTATCCCCATGATTAGCATACTGGATTTCAGAAAATGTTAATGTCTTACCTAAGTTTCCAAAGCACATAAACATTGGAGGAAGAACAAAAGTAACATTTTCCCCATTAGACCTGGTCCCACTGATTTAGTCCAAAATAGTCCAAAATCCAATCCACATTGTAGTTCTCACTAGTTTACATTTCTGAGTCATTTATACATTCAATTTCCTACCCCTTCCTGAAAATTTCTCCTCTTAATTTCTGTAACATTTTTGTCTTTTGATTTTCAGTTGTCTCATTCTGTCTTTGGTCTTCACTTATCTTTTTAGAAACTGCATGTTTTTAACTAACACTTTTAAGTAAGTGGTCATGAAAACTAATTATACAGCCTTGAACTCCCAACTTAATTTCAAACATGTACTTTCCATGGTGCTGGACAGATGTACAGACCTGATTGCTCACCCATACTCTTATGTGCATGTATCAGGTACTGGAAATAGAACCCAGGGTATGGCCCGTGGTAGCCACTGCTCTAAACATTGACCTACATTTTGTTTTGTTACAATCTCTTTGATAGTTCTTTGAAATTATTTAATATATTTAAAGTGGTTAATATGTGTAATGAGGAATACAAATGTGAATCAAAGAATTAGAGTTGACCACGTTGAAATTGAATAGCTAGATCTTAGATTCCTATAAGAAGCACATAAAACTCAGTGTTTTTTATGTTTTTGTTTTTGGAGCAATTTGCCATGTACTGGATTCCTCAGGTTTAAAATCTTAGAATCATCTTTGAAAAATGTTATCTTTGATTTTTATTATAATATCAGAACTGTTCTATTCACATTTTCTTTATTAATCTTCCTGAAAGATTAATAAACAGTTAACTTCAGCTACTCTTTCACCATTTTACAAAACTTATTATAGCTTACAAAACTAAGCTCTACCTGCAATCATCCTCTACATATGACCTACATTTTTCTAAACATGGAAACTTGAATTCTTTTATTTCATTCGCTTGGAATACCATTTTCTTTCATTAACTTTCATTTAGAAGACATTCTGATCTAAGTATACAACTGAGCACTACTAGATAGATCGCAGTTTTTCCTCATCTGAACACTATCCTATAAGTTCTTTTATGTTCCTCTACTTGCACTTGTCACTTTCTACTTTGTATGAAAGATTTTTGCCTTCATATTATATCTAGATCAGGGATTTACAAAATTTCCTATAAAGACCCAAATGGTAAAATATTTATGGTTCCAAGATATATATGTCTTTGTGTCTTTTTAATTTACCATCCTTTAAAAATCTAAGTACCACTTTTAGCTTGAGGACAGAGCAAAAAAAGTAAGCTGTCTGTCAAGTTTTATGAAATCTAATCAATAGCAAATATTCCTGATAAGTCTGTTTCATATTTGTATGCCTCATACCACTTAGCAAAGTACATAATCCTTATAAGGTACTGAAATATATGTTACATGGTTACATGTTATAACTAAAGAGACTCTTAAAAATAGCTAACAAACACAGAATAGATTTTATGGTAATCTTTCTAAATATATCCATCTTTTGATTTCCTAATTCAGCAACTAGTACAATTTAGTTACTTATACATTTGTTTTAGCAGAGTACCCAAGGATGAGCCACTTAAAATATCCTTTACTCAAACTTGGATGCCAGAATCATACAACTTTTTTAAAAAATTTTATTTTTTAAAGACAGTACAAAACAGAAAAATTGTAAGGGATATAAAATTTCACTTAACAAAGTAATATGAGTTTCACAGTATTTGTTGTGATGCATAGTGTTGTCTTCCAACTAGTTATTCATATTGCCAAATACATGCATACAAAATTGGAAGAAGAAAGAAAAAAATGAAAGCCTGTCTGTTCTTGCTGAATTTCTGAGATCTTGATTTTTATGTGGCTAGGTATAAATTTATTATGATTATAGGTGATTGGATTTATATATGTTTCCTTTATCTGTATTTCAGCTTCTTTCTTGATATTTGGGAAATTTTCTGCTAGTACTTCTGGAAATAGTCTTTTTCTGTCATTTGTGTTGTCTCCTACTGCTTCATTGACACCTATTATTCTTATATTATTTTTCTTTGTGTCATCTTGTAGTTGCTGAGTTGTTACTTCCTGGTTCCTTGTTAATTTTAAGAGCTCTTTCCTTTCATATTCATTAGCTGTAACACTGTCTTCGAGGCCTGAAAGTCTATCTTCAGTTTCATTCAAGCTGTTCAACTTTTGCTTCAATAGTATCTTCCCTTTTAAACAATCAGTGTTTACTCCAATTACTCTAAAAATATTTACAATAGTGTACTTCAAAAATGTTAGTGATTTTTGCTTATTTTAAAATGGTCCTAAACACATGATTGGTAATGGCCTTGGTTATAACCACTTCTATATTGTTTTCCTATATTATGAAATAAATGAATATGATTCTAGTATCAAATCAACAAACAAAACAACCTCATCTCTCATGACACAAGATTTAAATGAAAACCAAAGGAAGGGAAAATATTGTAGTGTATGTTACAATTATTTTTAGGCTCCTGAGCATATATAACTTCTCAGTCTGTCTCTGGTTTCAGTCAGGATTTGGACATGTCAACAGCCTTTATTTAAGTGCCTTGTATTTTCTAAGCAATTGAATAGCCCCACAGCACTTTAGTTGATTATACAGAGACACTATCTCTTAAAACTTCTACTCTGTTCTTAGTATTTAAAACATATGTTGTACTGAGAGGCTCAACCTTGATATGAATCACGAGAATTATATACTTTTAGGGGTAGCTAAACAAAGTACTGAAAATAAAATCTTTCACATACTTCTACTTACCTTATGGCTCAGTAGCTCTGAAATTATATTTGTTTTGTATTTCCCTGATAATTTTTCATAGAATCTTGTTAGTGAACCCATGGTAAATGAAGTTGACCTCATGTTTGCCCACCTTAGTGGAAAAATTATATCTTGCCTTAGAACACAGGACAAACTTTCCTATCCCCTCTCAACCTCCACAAAAGATCTAGTGAAAGGGAGAAAGAGATATTCACTTTGTTCTCATTGATAAAGTAGACTATATGTATTACTACTTCCTTATATCTATCAGAATATTATTGAAACGTCATTCCATTCTCCTGATGAAATCTGCTACTACCTCAAAGGATATTAGAGCTTTGATATTTGCTTAATTTAAGGTGTATTGGAAAATACAATTTAAAAATTTTTTTACTGTCTTCATAGGAACCATTATCTCCATTCATGAGAGGAAACCATTTCTTCCCAGGAAATAATGTCATTTATGAAAAGACAATAAGAAAAGTGGAAAAGCTGAATACAGATCAAGTAAGTAGCATGTGCTTTCAAACTTATAAAATTTTAATTATGACTATTTTAATGTAGTTATAAAAATAGAAAATTGAAAACACCAAATATAAATAACAAAAATACTATTTTAAAACATCTCATCAGTGTAAAATTTAGAATTATGATAATTTTAATAAAGTTGTAATACTATTCAATTTTCAAGTATTAGGAAAGACCACCATGAGTTATATAGTATTTCATTATGGCTATAGCTCTTCATTTCATCTTTAATACTGTCATATTCATTTTGTCATGTAAAATATTGTTGTATATATTTTACTGAGAGGGAAACTGATGTTAAGATGTGTGCAGTCAGCCAGGCATAGTAGCATATTCCTAAAACCCCAACCATTGAGAGATTGAGGCAGTAGGATCACTGTGAATTTGAGGCCAGCTTGGACTATATAGTGGGTTCAATGTGAGCCAAGACTACATAGCAAGATCTTGTTTCAAAAAAACCAAAAGAAAAAGAAGGTAGAATATGTACTTTGTATCCATATCACAGCATGCTATATATTTTATTTTAAACTGGTTTTGATCAGAAAAAAATAATTTAAAACAATTTTATCTTGGTTTTTCAGTATAAATTTTAAATGAATTATATATGAAAAGATAATTTAAAACAATGTTTATTCTGAACGATCTAGAAAACTAGAGCTTTAAATCACATTCCAAAATTCTATTAAGCTTAAGGAATAAAGTAAGTATAGAGCAAAAAATCACAGCAGGGCCATGATAATTACATAACATCCAGAGCCCAAAGCCCTTTATTCAAACATTTTTGGAACTAACAGAGAGTTTACCGTGTTCTGCTTGAGTCATACAAGCGTTTCAAGCCCAGTTAAATTAAGAGATTATTTTTTAGATATTTTTGAACTAGGGTGATATATCGGTTTCATTGGAATTTTACAACATATCTCAAACTGTTTGGTTTAAAGCAACTAAAATTTGTCTCATAGTTCTGAAAACCCAAAATATGAAATTGCTGTCTGGGAAGGGTGATGAGCCCTTTGAAGTATCCAGGGAATATCTTTGTATGCCTGAATCCTAGGTTCTGATAGCAAGTATTCTTTGTTCTGTAGATTAATCACTCCAATTTCCTGTCTTCACATGGAATCTTTCATATGAACTTTCACAACGAATTCTGTGTCCAAATTTTCCAAATTTTTATAAAGATTCCAGGCACGTTGATTAGGGCCCATCTTAATACACTCATTTTAATTTGACTACATCTTTAAGGATTCCATTTCCAAAGAAGGGCATATTCTAAGTTACTGGGGATTTGAATATCAACATATCTTGAAGGCAGGCAATAGTTCAACCCATAAAGAGATAACATCAAATCAATGAATAACAAAATAAGTGTCTCATATATAAATAAAACTGACGGAAATGTATTATAGATTCCTTTTTTAAACTTCTTAGCATGAGAGCATTGTTTTATAAGTGCTTATGGGCAGTTTTTACCAGATTTGTAGGAACTAACATATTATTACTTACTCGATCACAGTAAAAACAAAAGAAGGTGAATTTTCAAAATTATATTCAAATTTAAAAATTTTCCAGGAAAAGTGAATATAGTCTTCATGGAGTTGAATATGGTATATATTGAATATATATCTTGCAGAGAAGCAACAAAATATTTCTGCATATTATAGTATAAGGTAGAAACATTTTATCAAA
>NW_004524679.1:5028439-5072063 GCF_000260255.1 Octodon degus | reverse complement strand
GGGTAGCAGGAAACTCTCTGCACACTCACTGGACCTGGGCTAGGACTGGGTCTGGGGTCTCCTGGAACTGGGCAGAAAATCCTACTCGGTGGGCGGGGTGGGGGAGGCACTGAGGAGTGGTGGGGGGCGGCCCGAGGGGCTGGGAGAGGGTCCGGCCCATGCTGCGCCTTTGCTGGGACTGGTCCCGCTGGCAGGGTAGCAGGAAACTCTGCACACTCACTGGACCTGGGCTAGGACTGGGTCTGAGAATTTATTCTTTTATACTTGAATAATGAATTTTTTCCAGCAACATTTGTTAAAGAGAGTATCTATCTTCAGCATACATTTTTATTTTGGAATTTGCAGAATCAAGCATAGACCGATTAATTGATATGGGCCTTTTCTTTCTTTTAGCAAGTTTACCTAATGGTTTATTAAATTTAACCTTTTGAAGAAGTAAATCTTAGATTTTTTGTTGTTCATATTTTTAGACTTAATTTCATACTTACTGCTTGTATGATTATAATTTCATTTTTAGCAAGAGCTGAAGTTGAGTTGTTATTTTCTTGGCGATATTTTTTTTTCAGCAAAATCCAGTATTTATTTTTATAGTGCTTTATAAATAGAATTTTCTTCCACTTCTATCCATTTCCTGGGGCTTATGGACCCATTCATACTCTCCTTATTTAGAATCAAAGGTTCCTTTCTGAAGAGATCTTAATTTGAAGGTAAAATGTGGTCCAAGTTCTTGAATTCCCATTTTCTTTTCACTCTTAAATATGTACCTATGAAATCTGAAGAAAATGTAATCCCTCTGATTGTGGAATGTGGCAACCTGTCTTCCAATAAATTGAGGATTATGGGGGGAAAGAGAAGCAAACATACGTACAATTGAATGACCCAACCTTGTTGTAAAGTTATTCAAAATTATTTCTGATACATGTTCTTTTGGGGCCTTGCCCCTTCTCTTAAATTCTTTTCGAAGACGAACACTGCTCATTTAAAAATGAGCAGTTATTTGGCAAGTGACTCAAAATAAGTCCATTTGGTGTTTTACAATCTTCATTAACTGCAATTAGATCAGTGAAATCTCTTGAGATGCACTGTGGAATAATGTTTTCCAGAGCCAATCTTCTTCTATAATAAACATGTGAGTTGGGTATAACTGTTGAGAGCTGCTGGCAGAGTTTTACTCTTCTCCCATGGGGTCTATCTGATGTTGTGATGAGAATCTTGGGAGAAGTTTCTCTGTTGAAGCAAGGAGCAAATTCATCTGTAGCTTCATCATAAACAACCTCCTCATCATTAGGGCTATTGTAGTTTCATCATTGACTCATTGGTTGTCGATAGCCTTGTGTACTGGTTTTGGTGGAGCCTTATCACCAAGAGCTTTTCTCTCTTAAGTTTTTTCTTAGCAGTCAACTTTTCCTTCCACTGCTGCTGTTTTCACCTCGTGAACATTAAGTGTCGCCGCTGCTTGTTCTTAATTTCCAAAATGCTGAAGCCTGAGGGGAAGGCAGTCGCTTTTGGGGGCTGGACTCCGCCTTCCGTCGTGCCATCCCTGGCAACTGCAGCCTCTTGAGGGTCTGCTGCAGCGGCTTTCCGTTTCAAGCTTTTCTTTCCGCTGCCGCCACTCTTTTCCCTGGCCTTCGCCATGTTGTTCGCTCCCAGGAGATATGTTTTTAATGTGGTTATTCCCCTTTAAACTGCTTTCCATGTCGCATAGGATTTAGTATGTTGTGTTGCAGTTGTCTATTGGTTTTAGGGATGTTATACTTTCTTCCTTAATTTCTCTGTTATTTTGTCACCACATTGGTCATTTCTGCAGCCTATACTTTCAAGATAACTTTTATATCCTAGATTTATGTTCGATTTTTTCGTGATTTGTAATATCTTATGAACTCATGTGTATATTATGCTATATTATTTAATATCCTCAACATTTTATTTCTTCTTAAGCTTGGGCATCATTTTATAAATTAACTCCTTTATCCCTTTACATCCTTTTGAGTTTGATGAATAGCTTATGGATTTGTTTCTTTTTTTTCTCTGATATCTTCAAATATTTGTTTTTATTCTTCATACATGTCATTGCCTAACAGATCAATTTGTTGTGAATTAAGAATTTTTGTAAGTATCTGTTGCTTTATTTTCTCATGTTTCTACTGTTTTCATGTGGAGGGTTGAGGATCAGTTGTGACAAACAAACTTGGTTATAATTGGAGCTCTATTTAGTTAGTGTATGTTTCTCTGTCCCATGATTTTGGGTTAGGTTATGTTTTGGCATTTATACACCACTTTCTCCTACTCATTATAATAGGATCATTTCTAGTCTATGTATTGAGAGGACAATATCATTACCAATTACATCAGCATTTTGTAGAACTAACCATCTACCAATCACGTAATTGAAAGCTTTGTAAAAAATACTTATACCCTCTTTTTCAATAACTCAGAAAAACTGTTCTCAGGCTGTAGAGGATGAGAGAGGTAAAAGAAAGGAAACATCAGAAAGAAGGAAAAGAGATAAAGCAGAAAATAGCAAATGAAAAAGAAATAGTTAGGACTTTGTTGATACTGTTTTTATATCTGTGGGAGAGGAGGTTTGAGAGAATATTTTCCATGGTGTGAAAAACAATGAGATAACAAAGTGTAATTGAAGATTGAGAGAAGCTGTGAGGTCAAAACCAGTTACTGTGTATATAAAAATAAGGAAGAGAAAGGAAAACAACATATATACAGAACCATAAAAGTAGAGTCTCCTCAGTTTTCTAGTATTCAGTCACAATTTAGTGTGTATGCTGTTCCATTTCATTGCATAAATGCAGAGAATTTGATAGGGTGGGGGAGGGGTGCCCACACTGAGCGCTGAGCTTGCCTCCTTTCCTCTGGAGAGTGTTTTGCTTGGTTTTAGGTTAGCTTCTATGGGTGTGGCCAGACAGATCTTTGTTAACTTATATACTCTAGAATAAAAAAGTAAATATTCTGCACATTATATTATCAATAAACATATAAAACAACTAAGGATCTCCTTTAATAGAGCACTTCTACGTCTTGTCCTTATTTGAATATTCACATTTCACGATGCATACCTTTTCACATTAATGAAGATATTTTGTATCAAAAAAGAAGAGATAATGTATTAATCTCCCCCAAAATTGTACAAACATTGCTGGCATCATATGGTTAATTCGAAAACTGTAAATAACTTAATGTAAATTCATTTGTAAAGTGAATTATATATGATGAGTCTGTAGGTTGTAACATTTTAAAATATGAACTACTTTACTATTTTTATATTGGTCAAAGGTTTACAGTCCACAGGAAATAGAGAATTGAATTTATACTCATAAGTTAATTGTAGGTGTATGAATATACCATTATGATTCTATTTTCTCTATGAAAGCAGGTTTCTAGGGGCCTCTTGTCAATGTACATGAACAACATAATATTGAAGTGTACCAGAATCCTCAAAACTGAAATAACAGTTGTCTTTCGTTAGTTTCTGCTATATATTTAATAGAGAAAAGCAATAACATAAAACAAGTAGATATCACAGGTGTGGTTTCAAAACAACATTCTAGAATAGTCTGAGTTCCTATAGATTCAATCTAATATCCAGAAGAAACTCTAAGCTAGAAGTTATGAGCTCTAGTCAAAATTCTATAATTTATTAGCTGTTAGATAAAATAAAACATGTTTTTCTGAACATCTGTTTTTTGTTTCCTAGCTTCAAAATTACTGGGGTCAACAATAAAGTTGATGATGATGACAAGGATTATATTACAATAGTAGTGATAAAGATCTATTACTAAAAAAATCTATTACTAATCTATTTTATACTATGTAATTTACAAACATTGTTGTATTCATTTATAACAACAAATCATGTCTAATTGTACAAATAAAAGTGAGGCTTGTAAAGGCATTTATCCACACATTCACATATGTACGCACACGTACAGTTTTCTCAGGATCACAGAATAAGTGCTATAATCAGAGTTGCAGTACAGAATCCATGTTTTCTGGATCTGAAGCATCAATCATTGTCTTACAATCTTTATCTTAAGCTTATCTTAAGAACTTTGCCCCTACCCATGTCTCTAGTATACCTCCAGGCACTCAAATTTACTACATTATACTACTTTCTAATTTCATATGTGCATACCTTCAATAGTATAGTCTTATTATATATTTAGATACTAAAGTGCTTGTTGAGTCATCAAAGATTCATCAATATTCATTGTAGTTACAGTGTTAAATTAACTGGAATAATAATTTCATCAGAACGTGTACCACCCTGGCCTACATAGGTAAGTATTTGAAAGGTCACGGATGCTTGGTCAAATGAAAACATAATTCAGTATAAATTTTGTCAATGAAAAAATATGAGAAATTATGTATCACTAATCAAAGCTACAAACTCTAGGATTGGAATTATTATGTGAAAGAACACATAGAATTCTTAATAACGTACTAAGTTGTTTTTCTTGCTTCACATTATTTATTCTCAGTGGTAATTTGTGACATGTGTATGTGTTCCAGGAATACTATCCTCAGGTTCATTGTCATCATCACATTGTCCAACAGCCCCCAATCACCCACTCTTCACACTGTCAACAATGCCATTCCAGCCAACAAATAAAAAGCATTACAGAAAGTGATTCAACTTCTACAAACATTGGAAATGAACTTTGCCATGGTGGGTCAAGCCAGATACATGAGCAGGTAATATCAGTTGATTCCTTGTCAAAGTAAATAACATTCTTGAACTCTTCTCATACCAGTACACAAGTAGTTATTATTTTACTCTTTTATATATCTGTCTTCCATCGTGCAAACTGCACAATATAAATTGCTTTTTGGCACTGGTGGTCTTTCAAGTTTTTTCATTTTTTATCTTTGTTAGTACATTATATTGTCATCAAAATAATGTGGAGTTATACCACTAATATTTTCATTTTGTTATAGTATTTTTTAAATGAATTCTTTAATTTCTTCTCAAGATAAACAACTCAGGTTCAATAATATATTAAATCTATGTGGGGACATATGATTTTTATTAACATATACATAATTTTTAGCTGATCCTCAGTTCTAAAATGAGCCCTGACAGACATTGTAGTACAAGTCTATAATCCCAGAACTCAGGAGGCTGAGGATCACTGCAAGCTCAAGGCCAGCCTGAACTGCATAGTAAAATCCTGTCTCAAAAAAATAACTTAGGGCTGGCCAAATAGCTCAGTGGATTAAAGCACCTGCAAGCAGGTGCAGTGGTCAGGGGTTTGATCCCCCGGCCTGCTGTGCTGGTCCTGCCCCCGGGGCATGCTGAGTTGGCAACTGAGACTGGGTGTGGTGGTGTGCACCTGTAATCCCAGGTCTTGGGATTCTGTAAACAGGCAGATCACTATGAGTCCGATCTAGTAGTGAGACCCTGAACACCCTATAGACCCTTTGCTAAAATACAAAAAATAGCCTTAAAAAATAAAATAAAATAAAATAAGCCCCAAGATACTACAATGTAAAATATTTTCATAAAGTATGGTATTTAAATGAATAATAAATTGGAAATGATAGTACCTCAGATTATTATAATGGTAACATTTTATAAATAGTAATTATTTCCTGAATATTTTATTTAACAATATCTCATAGTAATTCAAGCCAAAATATGCTTATCTATTATTATATAGTCAATAAAATAGAAACTAACAGTTGCTAAGGAGAAACCCACTGAAATTACAACATTTTCAGTGGATAATTTATGTTATGTGGACTTTGGAATCTTGTCAACAATTGCTATTCATGGGTTAAAGGAAAAAAAAATTCTTGAATCTGGTAAATCTAGCATTAATAATTGGAACAATGGAACATCAAATATCATTTGTGTTTTCCCATACCTCAAATTGATCCCTTTCATAGACAACTTTTACTAGGAAAAAAAAATAAAGATGCAAACTTACAATATAAGAACTTGAGCTGCTTAATATGAAATATAATGAGATTTTTCTAAAGACTGAAACTTTCAAATATATACTTTGGCCACATTGGTCAAAAGAACTATAAATGATTTTAGAAATTCATATTTTTTAAATCTAAAATAAAAATCTTGTCTTACTTTTCAGTGCTTCTGAGTGCTTTCCTACTGATTAACCTCTAGAATAATTCTAAACCACAGTGCAGTTTAATTTCTTACACTGAATGGATGAGTAATTGCTATATAAGAACCAACTCATCAGATTAAATTTATGAAATTGTTACTTTCATATATCAACATTGGTCAGATACCAAAAATTTCAAAGACTTTAATCTGTTTACCCTAGTAGGGGTAAGTGGTAAGCTCAAATATGATGCAAAGAACACTTTTCTGTCACAAAAAAGAATAAACCACGTACTTTGGAAACAGAAGAGAGAAAAATTCAGTGTAAAGTGGGATATCAAAGAAGGGTTTTTTGATGTTGTGGTTTAGATTTAAAATGACTCCCCAAAGTGTCATGTATTCAGAAGTTGGACTTTTGGGCTGAGACTTGATTATATAATGAAATAATCCACTAATGAGTTCATAGTTCAATATACCATTAGGATTTTCTGAAAAAGGTATGTCACTGGGAGCATGACATTGAAGGATATATTCTTGTCCCTGTTCTTTCCATTCTCTTTCAGTCTTGACTTCCAAAGATTGAGGCACTTTTTTATACTAGGCTTTTCTGCTGTCACATTTCTGCTTTGGAACCTCCTGGGTATTGATGGAACCCTCTGAAACTAAGCCAAATAAGTCTCTATGTTTTCAAATTGCAAGTATCAGAAGTTTAGTCCTAGTGATAAGAAAACGATTACAGCTGAGAAGGTTGGAATTGAAAAATGGTCATTATTTCTACATAAGAAAAATCATGGGAACAAAGCCATAGATTTGGGAAAGTAAAATCTGAGCTTCAGAAATAGTTATTGGTTTAATTTTTATAATATGGAAGACATAGGATAAGCAGATGCTACAGTAGGATGTAGTATTAATGTGAAATATTATGGATCATGAGGGTCTTAAGTCTTCAATATCTTAACTTTCTCTTAACCTGCTCATACTCAAATCTCCATTGCTGCTTTTCACCTCTGCAGGTATCTTGCCTTTTGCCTAAAATAGGTAACAGATCTCAAATTCTAGCATGTACCTGATTCAGTTAAGTGGTCTCTTTAATTAAACTGCTGAGGGCTCAAAATTTGCATTTCCAAATGCCCTGGTTATGTTCTGGAGCAGAGGTCACAATTTAAGCTCACTATATGAACTTGATTAACATTCCACGTAACAGAAAAATTTCTCTATAGACTTACTTCCTATTTAATTTTGATACCTCCAGTGTCTATAAACTAAGTACTGAATAGGTTTAGGCTTAATTATATTTATTCTAAGTATCTTGTTTTAAGTGTATGCATATTTTCCTATTTGTTTAGCATTATTATACAGTTCTTAAAATGCCATGTTATATAAAAGTAGTAGTCTAACACTCTAAAAATCATAAACGTATTAAGTAACAAATTATGTGCTACAATCCAATTGAGCAGTAACTGTTGTATGACAGTGAAAAACCACATTATTAATAAAACTTTAAAACAAGCAGACTATATCTACATAGTATGGGTCAGCAAATCTTGTAGGATATGGTGACATTTGCAGATAAATTAGGCTCCCATTTGATTCACTTTTCTTTGATTACAGATATATAATAGCTGTCTGACTGATTAAATGCACAATGAATTCATTGGGCATTAATACCTGAGAAAATTAAGTGTGTTTTAGGTACATCTTTTGGCTAAGAAAGTAAAGGGAGAAAAAAGTCCAGTCTCTTCTTATTGTTTACCCAAACTAGCAAGCAATCTTAGTAAACAAATAAAATATTAGGTTCTGAAAATCACTTTTATTTTAATCTTTAAAAATTTTATTAAAATATTTATAATACTTGGTATATATATATATATATATATATATAATTTTATTGAGAAACAAATACCAATGAGACAGTTTCAAAACTGATTAATAGGACAGTTTCAATAATTAATACTTTGTACATTGTTCTCTTCTTACTGGTTATCCATAGTACAAGAAGCAGACAGGATATCCTGCCCAAATACTATTAGTACAAATCTTTCCTCTCATTGAGTTAAGCAAAAGTAGCTGTGTATCTATCCTAACTATTCTGTATATACAGATACAAAATGGCCCCTCCTTTGTATCCCCTTTTTCTCTTTAGTCCTGTGAGAGATGGATATTCCATTGGTATCTAAGTACTATAGGTGTGTGAATTCAGGAAAACAATCTGACACAGTCCAGGAGTCCACAATAGTAGTGGGTTATCCACAGAAGTTGTTGACTTGAGCCTTTCACAGCTCAGCATATTAATATGGCTTTACTTTACATACCTTGTTTTTATACTTTTCTGCTGGATGGTTAAGACCAAGATAAAGCAAGACCTATATAACAAGAAATATAATGACTTTTTTTTGGCCGAACTGGGGATTGAACTCAGGCCCTTGAGCTTGCCAGGCAAGTGCTTATTCTACTGAGGCATCTCCCTGGCCCCTTAGTATATATTTTATTTTAGTTTTTTTTTGGTGGATCCAGGGTTTTGAACTCAGACACTTGTGCTTGCCAGGCAAGTGCTTATTCTACTAAGCCATTTTCCTTAGTATATAATTTAATCAAAATTTATTTAATAATTTTCTGTGTAATTATATCTTACAACATTCAATAAACAATACAATTTTAAGATATAGACAATAGTATCTAGTGTCTTTTCAAATTCCTTTTGCATTGTGTCTTTCAACATACACTTTACACTGTTGCATTGGCTTTTCCTGTTTTCTGTGGTTTTATTACATATTGTCACTGATTTGAATTTACTATACAACCATAATTCTTTAATTTTTTTTAATCTTTTATTTGGTACAGGGCCTTGCTATGCAGCTCAGACTCGTAGTGACCCTCTTATCTAAGCCTCCAAAGTGCTGGGATTATAGGCCTGCACCACCACACCCAGTTTCAGTGGCCAGTGCAGAGTGGCTGACACAACATGTTCGGGTTTCTGGGGCCAGTATGGCATGTGGCAGCAGGGATCGAACCCAGGTCTTTGTACTTGCCAGGCAGGTGCTTAGACCGCTGAGCTATATCCCCGGCCAATGACCATAATTCTAAAATAAAGATTTATTTACTCAGATAGTTTTGTACTAGAAATAAAGACATAATACAATTTTATATGTAAATATACTTAGTTAATATTATAATGAAGGAAAAATAGAATTTAAAGTTGTACTTGCTTGAAAAAATATCAGACAAGAACACACAGATAACTCAGCCGAAATCAGCAGTAATTTCTTATATACTATATGCAATGCTCAATAATCACTACCACTGAAAAAAAATGATTGATCAAAAGTATCATTTTTGTATATTAAAGTTTTTATAACATATAGTCTTTAAGGAAGAAAACTTTACCTACTATTCTCAGAATCTTATGGGCCCACCACAAATGCTTAATACCCATACTAAAATTAGGACATGAACTTCCAAGGTAGTAGTGAGGTGAGTTCCATAGTTTCCCTTAGAAAAGTAATTATTCCTGAAAGATTTTCTTTAAAATGACTATTAATTTAACTGTGGCTATACACCCTAATATTTTTCCTTTGCCTTAAGTTTGTTAGCACATTGTTTAGCAAGGACTTCTCACCTGCAATCAGAGCCAAGGAGTTAGACAGCTTGGTCATTATTATAGTGAAACACTGATTTGATTGAGGGTATCTCCTTGATGCATGCTCAATAATCTGTAACAACATTATAATTTTTTGAAGAAATACCAAATTTTGCTTATCTTGGGAAGTACTCTCTTTAGCAATCTGTATTCCTTTACTGTTTATATGTGAAAGGCTGAACTTACTATCTGAGATTGACATTTGCGGTTCCACTCCTTCATTGGGTAGATAAATAAATATGCAGTATATGTATATCTCAAGTATCCTGTCTACTCACTATTGTCACACAAAGAAAGCCTCTGTTTATGAGTACCAGAATTCTTCTGGATGATGGCACTCATATTTCTTTGGGAAGTCCCTTATCTTGGTTTTCTTATGACAATAAGATGGCTTTAAGCCAACTCTGAAAGCTATGTCAAACACAACCAAATATAATCCAACAAAATTAAGCAGCTTTGAAGAGATGACTTAGTAACAGAATATACTACTAACTGCAACACCCCAGCTTATGACTAGAAAACTTCATCTTTCTTAGTACTAGTCTTGTCACAGTTAATAATAGATAAGAATTAGACCTGTCAGTCCTCATGTGTCCAAACATTTGAATTCAACTGGATTTTCCAACTGGATTTTACTCAACTGTTATTATAAATTGTAGACTGAAAAACAAACCTAAGAAAAACTATAAACGCAAAATGTGAATTTTCCTAACTACAATTATCAAAAGAAACTCATTCTTTAATTTTGATTCATTTACCTTTTCTCTAGATAAGTGAAAATATTAGTTACATTTTAGACATAATTTCAATACTTTTACCCTAATAAAGCAAAAATCATATCCCAACTAGGAAGGTAACATATTATAGTGAAAACACACTAAATATCACACAGTGTTGCCTCATTTTGTCTTTATGTGAACTGTATCACACTGCCTGCCAGAAAATAGTAAGTAGCAAATAAACATTAGTTATTATTATGTATTTTTACAATAAAATCATTTTCCTTTTTATGTATTTCTAGCTTTTAAAACATATATAACACTGATCTCAATCATTCTATTTCCCAACCTCTGTGATTCTTGGAATGCATTAAATCCACCACAGAAATCACACAAATAAAATTTTATTAATGGCAAAATTATTCATATGAGCAAATAATTAGGTACCTAAAAGGTCTATGAATGTACAGCAAAATGATAGGAGAATACTTGTGTAAAAAGCAAATACTTCAAAATGTGGTAGTACATGTTTGTAACCTCAGCACTCTGGAAGGTTGTGGAAAGATGATTCCAAGTATGAGACCAATGTAGGCAACTTAGTAAAATACTGTCTAAAATGAAAATAAATACAAAAAACATATTTCTCAGAGGAAGAAATACAAATAGCAAATAAATATATGAAAAAATGTTCAACATCCCTGGTCATTTGAGAGATGCAAACTAAAACAATGTTGAGATTCCATGTCACTACAGAAAGAATGGCTATTATCAAGAAATCAAGGTACAACAAATGATGGCGGAGCCATTGGGCAAAAGAAAGCCTTCTCCACTTGTGGTTTCTTTTTTTGTTTTAAATTTTTTTTTTATTTATTTATTTGAGAGAGAGAGAGAGAGAGAGAGAGAGAGAGAGAGAGAGGTGTGTGTGTGTGTGGCCAGCTCAGCCCACCAGGGGGCGGGGCTGGCTGGCATGTGGTGCTGGGGGATTGAACTGCGGTCCCTGATGCCTTGCCAAGCTTGTTCTAAGTAGGTGCTTTAGACCACTGAGCCATCTCTCCAGCCCCACTTGTGGTTTCTGCATAGAGTGGTGCAACTACTGTGGAAATCTGTGTGGTGATTCCTCAAAAAACTAGGGTTAGGGGCTGGTGAGATGGCTCAGTGGTCTAAAGCACCTACTTAGAACAAGCTAAACTAAGCAAAACACAGGGACTGCGGTTCAATCCCCCAGCACCACATGCCAGCCAGCCCCGTGCCCTAGTGGGCTGAGCTGGCCACACACACAAAATAAATAAATAAATAAATAAATAAATAAATAAATAAATAATATTTTTTAAAAAACTAGGGTTAGAGGTCCCATTTGACCTAGCTATTCACCTCAGGGTATCTTCTCTGAACATTTGCAAACATCATACCATAGTAATATATGTGCGTCTATATTTATAGCAGCAAAATTTCTTTTAGCTAAATCATGGAAACAACCAAAATGTTCATCAAATGAGGAACTGATAAAAAAAGGCATAAAGAGGTTTAACTCTAGACATTTTTAATTAAATGTATATACCTTAAGACCATACCATAAAGTAAGATAAATCAGACATAAATGTGTAAATATCTCCTTGTTTCTCTGATGTGAGAAAACAAAAATATAAATAAAGACCAGAGTGTACAATAAATATTGTGGAATAGGAAGAAATTATTCAAAGAAAAGTGGAACTAGTGAAGAAGTAAAGGAAGGAAGGGAAAGGGAAAAAAGTGATGAATGAAGAAAAATATATAGCTAAATTGTACCAATAAACAATCAAAATAAAGAACATTAACAAAACTGATTTTCTTATCACAGATTTGACTATAAAAATATATGCACTGGAATTCATAAAGTTAAGTGAAATAAATCAGACACATAACTTTACATATAGTATGATTTCTCTTCTATGAGAAACTAAAAATATAAAGAGCAAAATAAAAAAAAAGACAATTGGAAACAGGAAGATAGACCTTTTCCAAATGAGAAAGGGACCAAGAGATGGAGAGGGCAGGGCAAGGAAACACAAAAAGAATTAATATGTATCATGTTCATGTCCCAACTACACATAATGCATATATTCATTATGTACTGAAGACATGTACTAATGAAGAACAAAAAGAAAAGTCATCATTGTTTAATTTATGACCCTTGAATTTGCCCCAACATGCATGGTTTGCATTCAAAGAATGATTTGGACAGGAAGTATCTGGGCAAATTTAAACCATTTGTCATTTGTATATTTAAGAACAAATGTGTTTTTATTACATTTGTTTCAACAAGCAATATCAAAGTTAAAATGAAGTATGACCTAAGCTATTTGCTTAGCAGTACATCTTGGGGATAGAGGGAAAACAGTCAATAATAGTGAAAATATTGATGTTAAAGAAATGTGGCTTGTCTAGGACTCTATTAATAATAATTTGTATCTATGATTTCAAAAGTTTCACAGGTGTATGAATTTTATATATTTGGCCCTGAGCTACTCTTTTCCAACTTGGATTAAATTAGTTTATCAAATAGATATCTGCACTCAGTTTCATGGCAGGAATGTTTACAGTAGCCAAGATTGTCATTCCAAATAGTAAATGGAAGGAATCCAATAAGAAATACATAAAACCCATTGAATTGAGTATGTATATATTTTGTAACTTAAAGACAATCTAATAAACCACATTTGCTGTCATTGAAAAATATGCAAGTCAAATGAAAGATTTTATTGTATAGTTGATATAATTGAAGTATTTCACATTTTCTTTTTCCATAGCAGGCAGATAAAAAGGCCATCTGGTGATAATAGGGAAATTGAATATTTTATTTAGTTTTACTTAAATACCTATATTCAAGACTTTTGTTAGTAAACCTTTCAATCATTACATTGCATAGAATTTAATAGAATTGAAAATTCTATTACGATGCTATTTTCTTTAAATTCTTGACATTTTTAAAAATATATTATTTATACACAAAAAGTTGAGTGATTGTTTTATTTGATGATTTAATAGGTAATTTTACTTCTCGTATTTAAAATAAAAATATCTGTGAATTTAGAATAACATAATCTTCAAAATTGTGATTGTAATGTGCTTCAGGTTATAATTCAGGATGATGGCCCTGAAAAATTGGACCCCAAGTATTTTGGAGAGTTGCTTGCTGACCTAAGTCGTAAGAATACGGATCTGTATCACTGCTTATTAGAACATTTGCAGAGAATTGGAGGAAGGTATTGTAAACATGTATTTTCCTTCTATGTTGGAGCTATCAAATATACTACATTCTTACACCTTTTTGATTTTTTAAAGAGAAATTTTAGGTTCAAAAAAGAAATCCAATACCTTTAATGGCACAACTATATGAGAAAAGCTGAGCAAATGTAAGAGTTAATATTATTTATGCAAATCATTTTACAAAGTTCACACTGATACTTTTGTTATCAGAAGATAATTTTATAGGGTTTTGTAAGTATTGAGAAGGCAGATCAGTCTTTTCAGCAAATTAAGAAATGCATAAGCATGTAAAAAGGCAAAATAGTACAACTGCTTATAAGAACATGGAGAAACAGGAACTCTTACACAATGTTGATAAGGAGGTAAATTACTAGAGCAATTGTGGAAAATTGTATAGAGGGTTTTTTTTTTTGTGGAACTGGGGATTGAACTCAGGCCCTTGCACTTGCCAGGGAAGCGCTTATTCTACAGAGCTATCTCCCCAGCCTTGTATAGTTTTCTTAAAAAATAAAAATTGAACAAACATGATACAGCTATAACAATCCTGGATATATATCCAGTGGAAATGAAATTAGTATATCAAAGAGACATCTGTATGCATCTTCATTGCATGAATTTTTACAACAGCCAAGAAATAGAAACATTCTAGGTGTCTATTAAGTGATGAATATTTAAAAATAGGATGCATGTACACAATGTAAGACTGTTCAGCCATAAAATCAAATGTATCCACTTGTGGCAACATGGATAGAACTGCAGATCATTATGTTAAGTGAAATAGGCCAGACATAGAAAGACAAGTAACTTGACACTGAATAGGGAGAAATAAAGATTAGTATTTTTAAACACAAAATTGTCCATTTACACTATTTAAAAATTCTATTAATGAGGTAAGACTACTGAAGCTGTATTGTGATTCATGATTTTAACTTGCTTTAGCATCAAATATATATGTGCCATTGCTTCAATAAAACATTAAAACAAGAAGGTATTTTATTTTTGCTAGACTTCTCCAGGATTTCTATTTTGAGTAAAAAAGAACATATTACATACATACATACATACATACATACATGTAAGCTTCTGAACACAAATGTAATAACTTTGATAAGTGAAAATTACATTTTCCATACTAGCTTGCATGTTTGTATAAATATATCTAAGAGGTTTTGGGCAATGAGTGATCCACTTATTTCTTTCTTTCTTTTTTTTTTTTTTTTTTATGGAACCAGAGATTGAACTCAGGCCCTTGCGCTTGCCAGGGAAGCACTTATTCCACTGAGCCATCTCCCCAGCTCGATCCACTTATTTCTGTTAACAATATAATACATATAAACAATTATTTTAAAAGTAAATTTAGGTGCTAATGTGATAAAAGGTCTTATTCTGCCCAGTGTTTTTCTGTAATCCCAGTACTCAGGAGGCTGAGGCAGGAAGACAGCCATAAAACTGACTAGCCGGCGATACATGCTGAGTTCAAGGCCAGGCTAGGCTACATAGTGAATTCTTGTCCAAAAAAAAAAATAAAACTTTTAAAGAGTCTTACTTTGAACAGGCACATAGGGGTTTTTTTGTGTTTATTTGAGAAATATATTCATCATATATGTTTTAGCCTAATCTTTCCACTAAGTGTAGAGATAATAGGTAGATTAAAATAAAAAGACTTTGTTGCCCCTGACAATAGTTACAGTATCTTTTCCCATTTTCACTATTTCAGGAGGAATTTCCAGTCTGGTATGACCACTAATAATTCTAAAGCATTTGGCTACATTTAACATGGCTCCATAAAGGACCTCTAAATCTTCATATCCAGCTACTCATTTTGATTGATTGATTGATTGATTTTTGCATAATCAAGGATTGAATTCAGACCCCTGCACTTGCCAGGCAAGCGCTTATTCCACTAAGCCGTCTCCCTGGCCCCGCCAAGTACTCATTTTAACACCATAAATTTTATTGTCCAACTATAATTTTGGTAATTTTGCTTAACCTTTGCCTTATGTAAAGATTCAAATACCCTTCAGGATTCTTCACTGCCACAGTATATATTGAATGAATCATTCTTATCTTACAAGTTTAGATGTTTAATAAACAGAGCATAAATAACTTGAAAAGATAATAGATAAAATCTGGAACCAGCATCAAATGAGAGTAACACAAGGAGAAAAAATGAAGTGGAAATAGACTATTTTCATTCCATTCACCCAGGTAGCACTTATTGCCAAGCCCTAAGGACTTGAAGCCTCAAAGGTATACTAAGCATTTCTGTATAGTTTATCTTACTATTTAAATGTCATTCAGTTTAAATAGGTTAACTAATGCAGAGAATTTTAAAAGTTTAACTAAAAGTGCCATTTTAGCCTGCATTTTTATTTAATCTCTGATTATAAATTTAATCAGTATTATTGTGATACATCAAAATATAAACTAAAGAGCATCATAAGTATGTATGATTAGTGAATGAATTTTCTAAGATTTTCTCTTTTGTTCTTACAGCAAACAAGAATTTGAATCTACTGATGCAGTAAGTAAAAATATTTAAAATCAAATATAGTAGGTTTTGATATTTGACTAATAATATAATTTTAATTTAATACATTTGTTAGACTGAAAACACAGGTTGCTGAAAGAAATAATTATTATTTTGCCCTTAAAATAATATAACCATCATTTAAATATTTGTGGTTGCTATAAAAAGACATTCACAAAATATGTTTTATCAGCTGGCACTTTAGGATTCAATTTTAGCAGAACATTTAAATTTTCCTTGATTGCATATTCTTTGCTTTAGAAAACTAAAACCTACACTATCAACTAAATAAAATGCAAATTTAGATTTAATATGCTTCAAAACCTTGTGTATGCCAGAACCTTGCAATAAATATGTTTTACATGGGCAAGTTTTAAATAATTTCTTTTCAGTGGATAAGTAATCAAGTAGAGAAAACTGATTTCAATACAAGAAAAAACACAATAACATCATTGGTGTTAATTTTTAATCTTTATTTCAATATGTTTTAATAAATTTTATTAATTAAAATAATTCAGTAAATCCCAAATTATTTTTGAAAAACATTTATTTCAACTTCTCATTTAAAATTACTGGGGGCTGGGGAGATTCCTCAGAAGAATAAGAGCTTCCCTGCAAGTGCAAAGGTCTGAGTTAAATCCTCAGTTCCACCAAAAATATTTATTTATTTATTTTTCCATAATTTTATTGATAAACAAATAGCAATGAGACAGTTTCAAATCAAATTGGTAGGACAGTTTCAATAATTAACACATTGCATACATTCCTCCCAGTGGTTAATTGCTGTACAAGATGTGGACATGATATCCTATTTACAAACACCATTAGAAAAATCACTCTATTCATTAAGAGAATGTAACTATATATCTATCCTAACCACTTTGAATATACAGATACAAAATGGACATTCATCTGTATACTCTTTTTTTGTTAAGTTTCGTTATTTGAATATTATAGGTGTGTTAACTCAGCAAAATAATCTAAAAGAGTTCAGTAGACCATAATAGTATTGGGTCTTCTGCTTCACTGGCAATGCAAGAAATTGTTGACCTGGGTCCCCTACAGCTCAACATAAGAGCATGGCTTTACTTCTTATATTTCATTTTTATATTTTTCTGCTGGGTGGTTAAGATCAAGGTAAAGCAGGACCTATGCAGCAAGAGTTGTAGCTTTTGGGTCTGATAAGGTCAGTGAAATCCCCTCAGGATTTATCCTGAGATCCTGTACCTCAGATTGTTTGTCAGTGTCAGCCATGTGGATGAGTCACAGCCATTGCTTGGCCTATGTGCTCTCTGTGAAAGCCTGAGAGAATGCTTTCTCTCCATGTGACTCTCCTTAGGCACACTCTACGTCATCAATCACTTTCCTCTTTGGCCCCATAATCTCCTTGATCAGAAAATTTGGGACACTTCCCAGTTAAATGATGTTATAGTACAAGTTCTCATATGTCCTGAGTCTTAATTGACCTTGGGAGGCTAGGGCCAAAATGTTGGCTTTCCTTGCAGCCCTCCTTTTCATCTAATTTCGGTCTGCAAACTTAGGTTGTTACCATCCAGAAGACAAGCTTATTGTTATTACTGTACACAAAAATATTTTTAAAAATGAAAAATAAATTAAATTACTTATACTTATAAGTGCCTGCTTGGAAAGTGCAGGGTCTTGAGTTTGATATCTGATACTAATTTTTTTTCTTTTCTTTTCTTTTTTTATTTTAAAGGTCTACAGAGTGTTCAGGGTCTCACTACTAGGTTGGACTCATAATAATTCTCTCATTTACAGCCTCCAAGTGCTAGGATTATAGGTGCGTGCCACCACACCCTGTCTCAATCACCATCTCAGCACGCCAGCACAGCAAGCCAGGGGATCGAACCCCCAGCCCTTGTGCCTGCTTGCATGTGCTTTAATCTACTGAGCTATTTGGCCGGCCCTCCAAAAATTTTTTAAATTAAAAAAAAATAAAAATAAAATTACCTGAAGCTTAACCTCATTGATATGGTAATATAATCCCTCAAAAACCATGATAGTTCTTTGTAAATTATTAATAAACCCTGTAATAATTTAATTTTGTTTCCTAATGCTTGCATTATATAAAATTAAGGTTCCAATATTTCTCACTTATTGGATCGGCCAGATAGCTCAGCAGATTAAAGAGCCTACTTAGGAAGGTACAGGGACCAGGACTTGATCTCTGGCATGTCGTGCCTGCCCCACCCCGGGGGTGTGCTGAAAGGGCAACTGAGACTGGGCATGGTGGCACGTGCCTGTAATCCCAGGGTTTAAGAGGCTGAAAACAGGAGGATCATTATGAGCCTAATCTGTGTAGTCAGACCCTGTACTAAATACATTAAGAAAACCTTACCTATCATGTAAAAATATACTTTTAGTATTAGATATATAGTGAATGGTATGCTTAATGAAATTTAATGGACCATTTTTAAAATTGCTTTTCAGTTCTGGGGACTGAATTTGGGCCTTAGGCATGTTAGGCAAGCAAACATTCCATCACTCAGCTACATCACTACCTAACCTTAAATTGCTGTTTTAAAATAAAAATGAAACATTCAATTGGTTGTCTGAAGTTTTTTCTAAAAAATGACTAGAATTTAGGGCTTTTTCAATGTGTATATAATATAGCTAATTTCTTAAAAATATGAATAATGGTGTATCTAGCAACTATTCCTTAAGGACTTACTCTAAACATCCTTAAAATATGTCTTATTATGTACAATTCTGTGTATGAATGATCCTAAAATTAAAAAGTTAATGTTTTCAATGGATAAGCCTCTCTTTCCTTACAGTCAGAAGACATTGAATCACTGATTCCTAAAGGATTGTCAGAGTTTACTAAACAGCAAATTCGCTACATTCTACAGGTGAGATCAACATTAACAAAGTATTCTGTATTATACTTATTAATTGAGAAAAGAACATTCCAAATAGAAGTTGGGTTTGACAAGGTTTAACTATACTTTAATTGCATTATAGTTTAGTCAGACCATCAAGAACTAGAACTGGATGATTAAAATTGAGGTAGTCATTCTAAAAATGTTACCTTCTGCTGTCAAATGCCCTTATTGACTCCTAAGTACTGTAATACTGTTTGGCCCTAACTGATGGTTTTTGCTATTCTCTATTTTACTTCAAACTCTAATCAATACTATCCCTATACCAACACTGGTAGTAAGAGATGGAAAGGCCAAACACGCCTTGCTTTCCCTAAGTTGTAGAAGGCTAAAGACAAGTGAAACAGCAATTTCTCCCATGAAGAAGGACGAGGCAATAAATCAAGACAGCTACCTAGGAAATATGACTAAAAAAGAAGAGTATATGTATTTGGAGGAAAACATTCTAAAAATAGTTGAATTTTATCTAGTAAGGACAGTGTTTAAATTTGATATTTGTTCTTACACATTTGTTAATCTCCAAATACTGACCATGATGATGCATTTTGCAAAGTTAAATATTTTTAGAGGAATATGGTATTATAAAGAGATGGCGGTATGGGAAACATGTATGTTTCTTAAAACTTGAATCTTTGAAGCACCCTAGATATTTTATCTGAAAGGGCGATGCTTATCCAAAATGTATTGAATAGTTCTTTCTTTGAACATTTTCTGTTAACATATTATATAAACATAAACATATTATACTAGTCTGTAATATGTAAAATAAATCAACAAAGAAAAAGTCAAGGAACAAATCATTGTCTTGTTCCTCTATTTCAAAGGTCTTAACTGGTCCTCATTCTTCTCACCATTCTGACAATTTCAATATTCATTTTATATTTTATGTACAGTGTGTCTTTGTATGAAGGACTGGAGGAAAGATTTCTTCCTCCATCTCTCTATAAGTTAAAGTTGTCTTTTTAAAGTATTTTATTTAATATTTTTAAAAAGTATATTTTTAAACAACTGAGAATAAAACTTTCTCTCTCTCTTCTTTAAAATTAGAGATGGTTTTGTACTTTAGAGTTAAACTTAATTAGTATCATATTCTTCTCACCTTAGACAAAACCCATACCCTTGGCTGTAAGCTTAAGAAAATTCCTTTTATTATTGAAGGTTTACTGTGAATTCTAAATGTTAAATCAATAATTAAATTAGATACTTTGTTGATGGATATCTACCTTTTGAGAAAAATGATACTTTCTTATAAAAATATAATAAATCCCTTGCCAAATATTTAGCATGATCTCTTTAGGAATATTGCTCGAATTGCTTAAATACATTATTAACAAAATGCTTCATATCCTATCAGTATTGTCATACCACAAGTAAAATTGTGTTTGCTGATAAGATACAAAATAAGATTAATTTCTCTTATATTACCTATTTTCAAATTGTAGTAGAAATAAATCATTTATTTTCTTTCTACAGATGAGGGATATGTCTGATAAATCACTCCGGCTAATACTATCAACATTCAGTAACATAAGGGAGGAGCTTGGACATCTTCAAAATGACCTGACAGTAAGATTTATTTTTATTTTTTTCCAAATACTTTGTATTTCTTAACTTCATAACAGAAATGAAGACATTTAATATACTTGAAAAAATTAATACAAGTTTTGCTTATGCAGATATAGCCAATATACTTTCCTGAAATAGTCAGTTACCATTGAAAGAGGAGAAACTCCTCAATGTATAAATAAAAGAATGTTGCATGTGCATTTATTATTTAATTTACCACTAAGGCAGTTATTGCTTAAAGCCAGGGAGTAGGCTGCATAATTAGAATAATGTGACTTGCTGAATTGGAATTTACCCCTTTTCTGTATAATAAAGCATACTCTGAATTAGTCATCAAGCATTACTATAAAAATTTTCTCTAGGAACTTAATCTTTTCTGCTTTCTATTTAAGTGTTTCTTCTCTCAACAGCTAGATACACTCAGAACGTTTTCCATGTAATTAACTCTTTGAGAACTTTCAATTGGTTTTGGTATTTTTTTTTTTTGCTTTTTTGCCTCTGATGAATATAGTTGGACTTTAACTTGAAAATGCACTACCTGATGAAATTAACAAGGAGTAGTTATAAAGAAAATCATTAAAACACTTCAGAAGGTTCTGCTTCATTGCACTGAGTCTACTGAAACATCCCTTTCAACACGTCTTAAAATATGTCATTTAAACCTATATTTTGCTTAAATTTCAAGAATTGTTTTATTAAGCAATTACAAATGGAACAAGTGTTTTGTAAATCTTTCAGAGTAAACATGTCTTTGTATTATAAGATTATTTGAAACTTTCTATAATTCTGAGTCATAAAATAATAACTTATTCTTTTAGTCACTGGAAAATGACAAGATAAGACTTGAGAAGAACTTGGCATTCAAAGAATCTCAACTAAAAGAGTATGAAGAACTCTTGGCATCAGTGAGAGCAAATAATCGCCAGCAGCAAGTAAGTTGATGCTTTTGTTGATAAGATAAATTAATAGCTTTTTAGATGTTCAGTTTCTGGCATATTACAGTTTAGAGTTTCAATTCAGTTGCTGGCATATGATAGTTTAGATTCAATATGGAATTAAAATATGATGAAACAATGCATTCATATGAGAAATGGTTGGCTTTCCAATGACTGAATATGCTCTCAGATAAACTTGCATACTTTAAATAAAAAACTATATGCAATCACAAGTATTTCTATTGTTGGGTGATGACAAGAATAATATAAACACAAAATCCAGGTTCAATATCATAAACTCTACGAATGTGCTAATTAAAAAGCTTTTATAAATCTTAAATTATGTATGTAGCATGAACAATAAATGAATATATGAGCTCTACAGATTTCTGAACAGAGCTAATAATTCCTAGAAAATTGTAAAGAATCTCTAAGGCTCGCCCATTCTTAACTTTCACTCTGTCTTGAATTTTCATTTAGTGGCTAGTTCTCACATGTATAACCAGGCACTTGATCTTTTTGCTGCCTATAATACTATCAAATAGTAACAAGAATTTGAATACTAATTTGGAACACTGAAAATTCAGATAGTATGGATTGTTTCTTATTCAAGATAGTCAAGTGAGACTAGGAACAAAACTAATATATTACATGGGTGATTTATCATAAAAGCTAAGATTAATTATGTAAGCGAGGGCTGGTGAGATGGCTCAGCGGTCTAAAGCACCCACTTAGAACAATCTTAGCAAAGCACAGGGACCGCGGTTCAATCTCCCAGCACCACATGCCAGCCAGCCCGCCCCCTGGTGGGCTGAGCTGGCCACACACACACACACACACACACACACACACAAATAAATAAAAATTAAAAAAAAAGAATTAAGCGAATGGGAATGGAAAAATATTTGCTTGATTTGACTGAATCAATCAATTAAAACATACTCCACTGAGAAAACTGGCATGCATTTGTCTTTTGTATTTGTGTCTTCTTTACAGCAAGGACTTCAAGATTCAAGCTCAAAATGCCAGGCTTTAGAAGAAAATAATCTTTCTCTTCGACATACATTATCAGATATGGAGTACAAATTAAAAGAACTGGAGTATTGTAAATGTAATTTAGAACAAGAGAATAAAAATCTTAGATTACAGGTAAAAAAAATTTGTTTAAATATATAATGTTGCTTTAATTTTATAATTGCAATCCTAGCATTGGCACTAGTTAAGGTATACATCTATATAAGTATCATCAGTCTATTTATAAATATATATATATATATATATATATATCATATTTATTTTTAAAATGGCATGGATTACTTTCATATGACCTCACACCTGTCTTTTGTGATACTTAAATGTTATATAAAGACTTTGAAAATTTCTCTTATTATTTTCATGTCATATTTAATTATGTGTTTTTCATGTAATTTGCAAACTGTTTAACATGATATGTATTTTCTTCATATCAGTACAATTACAAACATTTATTTTGTCTTGTGTAGGTTTCTGAGACTTGCACGGGCACAATGTTGCAGGCTAAAATGGATGAAATTGGCAAACATTACATGGAAATGGTAAAAAACTTGAGACTAGAGAAAGACCGAGAGATCTGCAAGCTAAGGGTATGCTGATCCTATATTGTATAAGAACATAGTTCAAAAAAATCCTGATAGTTGCACATTTAAAGTTACGAGAAAAATTAATTTAAGTTTTAAGAATATATTACAGAATACTTTGTAATATATTCTTAATATATGTAAATGTACATCACTTGGGTTGGAGAGATAGCTTGGTGATCTAAGTGCCTGCCTGGCAAGCACAAGGACCTAGGTTCAATCCTCGGTACCACATGTTGTGCTGCCTTGCTGGCCACTGAAACTGGGTGTGGTGGCGCACACCTAGAATCCCAGGGCTGGGGACAGTGAGACAGCAGGATGACTATGAGTCTGAGCTGCATAGTGAGACCCTGTACCAAATAAATAAATAAATAAAACAGATTAAAATAAAGAACATATATCACTGCTACCTTAATCTCCTACAGGGTAGGAAGCTAAGACATTAATTCATTGTTCTGGTTTTTTTTATGAATTTACTTTGTGGGTAGGTAGATGAACCTTTCACACTTAAAGCATACTTATGTGGGCAAGAACAATATTCAAAGTTGCTCAGCAAAATCATAATTGAATTCATAAAAATCTTTAACTTTGAGATGTGATAAACATCAAGGAATTTGTCAAACACAAGGATAAAAATAGTGTTGGATTCTATGTATGTGTAACTGGTATTGAATTCAGATATTTGCAAGTATAAGTATATAGTATTTTACTGTGTAACTCTTTGTTGAATTGACTTAGTCTAACTCTTTATTGATTCCTTAATGTACTTAAATATACTTAACTATTTTAGTGGACAAGATAATTCTTTTAGTCAGTGTTCCCATTGCTGGATACAATATGCAACATATAGAATTTAAAAGAGGAAAGGTTTAATTTAGTTCACAGTTTGGGGATATTCAATCTATCATCAGCTGACTCCAAGGGAGGAATATCATACTAAAGTGGCGTGACAGAGCAAAGCTGCTTTGTTTATGATGGCTGAGGAGTAGAGCAGCGTAATAATGCCAAAGAAGATCAGGTGAAGGATGATATATACCACTCAAGGCAATTCCTCCATGACCCACCCCTAACACACTCAAGAGCTTGCCACACCAGTCTGCTACGTGTTAATTAATCTAACAAATTTGACATATCATATGGCAATGATCAAAAAGTTTTCTCTCCACATATCACTTTACAACCTTTACCAATAGAAATAAAACAAAGTCTAATTTGTTTAAAAGTATACTAAGTGTTCTACCAGATTCCTTCTATCAGTTTCCTCTTCCATCACAGCATTACTAATAGCAGGCTAACCTCACTGCCAGCTATATGTACATATGTGATGAAGAGAAAAAATGGATAAGATTTGTAGTCAGAACACATATTTTAGTGTTTTAGATTTGTTAGTACGTAGTTCTATGTCTTTTAACCTTTGGAATGATTTTATCTCTTATAAATAAGGATTATAATAATTCTTATTTAACAAGGATGCTATAAGTACTAAGAGAAGTCAGAGAAGAGGAATAGCTTGTCAATTGAATATCACAGCAAAATATCAGTATTCAAAAGGATTAGTGTATGAAGGAATCCAAAGTTCCTGTTCTCATAGCTTTATTTTAATTATTGGACTGTAAGAGTATATTTAGATAATATCATAGCTGGAATTTTAATTCATAAAATTTTGTAGAAGTATATAGTTATTGGTATCTTGCTTTTCATTTTTTCATCAACTGTACTGACTGTGTGGTAACCAAACCACACTGGAATTTAGTTAATTTTTAATCAATAAATGTTATAATAATATTTATTTCTTTCTAAATCTTTAGTCCCAATTAAATCAGTACCAGAAAGATGTTTCAAGAAGAGAAGGAAGCTGTAGTGATTTTCAGTTCAAGCTTCATGAACTGACAAGCTTGCTGGAAGAGAAGGATTCCCTCATAAAGCGTCAGTCAGAGGTAAAGAAAGGAAAGAGCTGGAAAGGAGAAAACTAATACAACTCAGTTATGTAAAAAAAAAAAAGAAAAAGAAAAAGAAACACCTTCCTTTGGACTAGAAAAAGACACATCCTTGAGATATATTTTATTATATGCCAGTGCATTGAAGGCAACTTATATTTCCAGATAAATAATTCAAATGAGATATAGAATTTAAGCAAAATTAAGTACGATTGTGTTGCACTGCTAAAATTTTAAGACATTGACTTTATATTGCATTACTAATGAACCTCGCCATAATCTTGCAAACTCCTTATTATGAGTCCTTCATCAAGGGACTGTATTACATTTCTTCCTGTATCCGCAGAATATAGTTCAGCATCTGGCATAAGTACTAAAGGAACTACCAAAAGTGGTGGGTAATACACTACTATTATTGAATTAATGGTGCTTAGAGTTAACATGCACTGATCAAGTTCTATTATTAAGCTACATCTGCTTCCATGCTGAAGCGTTGATACTTTCATGCTTTGGCTTTATTTATCAAGCTTTTTATAACAAAAACTTTCACACCTTTATCTCGAGAACTATAGCCATTCGATTTCAAGTTATCTACCAAATATAGATATCCTACTTTAGTTAGTGATCTCCTCCAAACCCATAAAACTTCTTGATTATTGTGAAGAAACACTATATGCTATTCAACTTTGGGATTTGAACACTCTTAGCACAAGGCTAAAAAAGGGAATGGTGATAGTTAGTAACCTTGTTAAATGATCAGACATGCTTACCTCATGTTTTCTATTTTTATTCCAATGATTTATCTTCTATTTGTAAGGAACTCTCAAAGTTGAGACAAGAAATATACTCATCCCATAACCAATCCTCCAGTGGTGGAAGGACTACTATTACAACCAAAAAGTAATGTATTTTTAAATAAAATTGTAATATTATTATATAATTTAAGTGATTGTACTATTAATTGATAAAGATAGATATAGATACCACTAGACAGAATTTTATATTTTCTACCACAAATGAATTATAATAAAGAATATATTCATAGCATGGCTATAATGTTAAATACAATCCTGTAACTACTTTTTCTATACTTACAATGTGTTTAATACTATGAAAGTAAAAAGAAATACGTGGGGCCAGAGATATAGCTCAGCAGTAAAGTTCCTGCCTGGCAAGTGCAAGATCTTGAGTTAGATTCCTGGCAAAAAAAAAAACCACACAAAAACACAAACAACAAACAAACAAACAAACAAACTCAATGCTTTATCCAACCATAATAGGTTGGACTTGCTGAGTTGCTCACAATGACACCCAATTTAAGCTCAAAATTAGTAAAATTACTTAGTGGGAGTTGCTTAATGTTCAGATGGTTATGAGTACTCAAAACAGGTCTTTATAAATCTTTCTTTATGTCTTGGCTCTGCTCTTTCGTGTGTAGATATTACCCTTAGACAGTTTCCCCTCACAGTAAGGATATGACTGCTACTTACATTCTAGCAATTTTTCCAAACAAAATAGAAAGTAACTATGTTTTCCATATGTAGCAACTACTCACACAGAATGTACTGCTAGCATGTACTAATAAAAATTTAAAGAGTTTCAGAAAAATCCCTACTTTGCATATTTCATGTAAATGGAATACTTGTAACTTTATTTTGTATACTCAAGATATATTCATGGTTTAGCGTATTCCGGTACTTTACTGCTTTTCTTGCTAATAATTTCCCATTTTATAAATATATGACATTTTTATCTATTTATCCAATAATCTTTACATTATTTTTAATTTTTTGGCAGTTACAAGTAATAATACTATGAATACATTTCTACAAGTTTATATAGAATATGTATTCATTTCTTTTGAGAATACACCTAGGAATTGAGAATCTAGGTAACAGGGTAATGCAATGTTTAACTTTTGAGGAACTACCATAATGCTTTTTAAAGTAGCTTTACCAGTGAACATCTACATTAGCAGTGGAGCTCAATCTTGTGCCCTGGGATATCTATTTGTCCCAGTACATGTTGTACAACATGCTATTTCGTCCTCCACTGATCAGATTTGATATGTTTCTCTAGAAACAAATGACTTTAAATATAAGGGTAAAATTTCAGACTCGCGATTTTCTTCTTTCATTTTGTTTTTTATTAAGTGTTGTGGTGTCCTGAATAGAACAGTTTTATAGTAAGTTTTGAAATTACAAGTGTGAGTCTCCATACTACCATTCTTTCCAAAATTGTTTTTGCTTTTATTAGCTCCTAGATTTTCCATATTAATCTTAGGATAATTTTGTTAATGTTTATAAAAGTTCCATCTCAAGATTTTTATAGGAATTTCATCAAATATGAAAAAACTGGCGGTACATTATAATCTTAATATTAAATATTCTGATCCAAGAGCATGAGACACCTTTCCATTTACAACCTTTTTAAATTTTTCATTTTATTTTTGTTTTTGTTTTACTTTTTTTGTAGTACTGGGGACCAAATTGGACACACTTGCCTCAAGGCTATTTTTAGTTTTTATTGTATAAGTGCCTTAGTTATTTTCTCATTGTGGGACAAAATATCTGACACTCAAACATTAATGAATGAAAGTTTTATTTTTGCTCACAGTAGTAGAGGTTTTAGTCCATAATCCAGCTCCAAGGCAGTGTGGTATGACAGAAGAGAAACAACAGTCCATCCCAGGGAAGGCAGAAAACAGCAGCAATAAGTCTTCCTTTCCCTTTTATGTCATTTAAAATATAAGACAACTGAATGGTGCCACCCACACAAAGATTAGGCCTTCCCATTTTTCATACTTAGAACTATGCTAAACTTAGCAGTAGATTAATTCAGTTATCACACACTTAATCTAGTATCAGTCATTATCCAGGTATTCACAAAAACCTCACCTTGGAGCATGTGAAGTTTCAGGGGACATTTTTGATATAAAGCATAACAAAAGTCTTAAAGGTTTTTTTTGTTAGATTTATTCCTAAGTATTATATATTATTATTTTCTAACTTTTATAAGTACATGATTATATTTATCATGAGAAATTGGTATCTGTTGATGACACATACTATTTTTATTTTTCTTTCGTTTTCTTCCCTTTCCATCTCTAGATAATCTGTTTGCAAATACCTAGATTCCTGTTTGCTATCATCTATATTTCATTTTGTCCTTTAAATTATGTATACTTCAGGTTTTTCATATAACAGAAACCATGTAGCATTTAAATTTGTGTGCCTGATTTATTTCACTTAACATTATGGTCTCAAGGTACATGAATTTTCCCACAAGTGATGTGATTTTTGTCTTTCTTTATGTCTAAATAGTGCTCTACTGTGTAAAAGTATCCCATTTTCTTTGCCTATTCAGCTGTTGATGGGCATAAAGGCCACTTCCAAGAATTAGCTACAATGATTTGTGTTGCTATACCATGATAAATTATGTGTCACTGTAATGCAATGCCTTTATTTCAGGTAGATACCTAGAAGAGGAATAGCTGCATTGAATTTCTTCTTTCAGTTTTTTTGAGGAATCTCCACCTTCATTTTCATAATGGTTGTATTAGTTACATTTCTGCCAAAAAATGTAGGATTCCATTTTCTCTGCAGCTTCATCAGCATTTGTTATATTTCATTGATGATGACCATACATTGTAGATTAAAATGGAATCTCAGTGTTATTTTAACTTGTATTTTTAGCAATTAGAAATGGTGAACATTTTTTTTCATAGATTAATTGGCAATTTGTACTCACTGTGAGAAGTATGTGTTCATTTCAGTTCCCATTTTTGATTGACCTTTTCTATTGGGGGTCTAATATTTATGTGTTCTTTATATATTCTAGATGCAACTCTTCTATCTGAGGAAAAGGAGAAAAATTTCTATTCTGTTGTCTCTTCACTCTATTGGTTCTTTGCTATGAGAAAGCTTTTCCATTTTTTATGTTTATACGTGGAATTGTTTATTTATTTTCATTTATACAATGTTCATTACAAGTTATAGGACTGCCATTAATATTCTATGTTTATTTTTCTCTGTAATTTTCCTAATTTTATTTGTTACTTCTAATAGTTTCTAATCAGACTTAAAATTTTATATGTAACTTTATCATTTGTAAATGATAGTTTGACTTCATTTTCTATCTGAACTCCAGAATATTATTTATTTTTATTGCCGAATTTCCCTCAAACCTTCAGTAGTAAATATAAGTGGCAAAAGTTGGTATACTTCTTTTTGGATCAAGGGGAAAACATTTACTCTTTTAAAAAAATCTATTTATTTATTTGGTACAAGGTCTTGCTATGCAGCTCAGACTCATAGTGATCCTTTTGTCTCAGGTTCCTTAGTGGTGAGATTACAGGTATATGTCACCACACCTGCTTTTGGTAGCCGGCTTGGTGTGGGGCTGGCCCCACATATAGTACTAGGGATCAATCTGGGATCTATGTGCTTGCCAGGCAGGCACTTGGACCTCTGAGATATCTTCCAGGCCCAACATTTACTCTTTAAGCACTAAATATGATGTTATCTGTGGGCTTTTATCAAGTTGGAGATGTTCCTTTGTAATGTTACTTTATGGAACTATTCTTTTTTTTTTTTTTTCGGAACTGGGGATTGAACTCAGACCCTTGCGCTTGCCAAGGAAGCGCTTATTCCACTGAGCCATCTCTCCAGCCCCCCTTTTTTATTTTTTTTTATGGAACTATTCTAATTGCGAAAGTATATTGAAATTTTCCAGGTGTTTCTTATATACCTATTTAGAGGGCCAGAGAGATAACTCAGTAGAATAAGCACCTGCCTGGCAAGCGCAGGGTCCTGAGTTCAATCCTTGGTACTGCAAAAGACAAATCAAGATTTTTGTCTTTTATTCTACCAATAACATTAAAGTATGTTCTGATTTTGTGACAATCCTGTGTTCTTTGAATTTATCCACTTGTTCATATTTTATCATAATCTTTGTTACTGAACTTGGTTTACAGAATTTTGTGAGAATTTTCTCCATATTCATAAATGATACATACATAGTTTTCTTTTGACATATGAAGTATGATCAAAGTATATAATAAATGTTTAAGGAAAAAATCACAGTAAAAGACACATAGCCATTAATCCCCCAAAATACTCTTCTACACTTTCAATATATTTATCCTATTATTCTTGCCACTTTGTGAAGCAGTTCTAGAACTCCTTTTGCTGGATGTCTTTACAAATTAGGATTAAAAAATACAGTGAATATTGCTGCTGAGTGATATCAAACTGAAATGTAGGTTTCTAAAACCAGTACAGTATGTCCTCATAAACTTTATTAGTGGATCTGTTACCATATGACTTCTCTAAAGTGAAAATGACTATGAAGTTAAGCATTTTTAATGGAGTCAGGACACTGAGGCAGCCAGAATTGTGAGACAAAAGACTGAAAAATGACTTCCAGAACTTTCTCAGAAAGTGACAATGATAAGTGTTTTCAAGGTGAAGAGATAAATGGCATTGTCTTTTACTGTAATAAAAATTTTAATTGAAATATAAACCATATGTTTTGATCACATCTTGTATTTTCAGATTTGGTTTCAGGGTAAAACTCACAGTGTAATGAAGAATTGTTCTATTTGGAAGAACTGGTATCAATTATTCTTTAAATAACTGATAATGTATTAGTTGGGGTTATTTGAGCCTAGGGTCTTCTTTGTAGTAAGTTATTAATTCAATCTCATTACTTGTTATACATGTACATACAGTGAGTATGTACCAAGTAGATGCCTGAAGCTTTAGATATCAAACTCTATATTTACCTAAGTTTTTTTCTTACTCATTCTTTCCCTAGATCTTAACAACATTAGCATATTATTTTTTCCCATAGTAAGTTCAGAGTTTTAACCTTTTCCCTGAAAAGAAACATATCTTTCTTTTTTGTATATTTCAATTGCCAAATTGCTACTATTGAAATTTGGGGCCATTATGAATAGCTTCATAATCACAATTATTGTGGAACCATGACTAATAACCTGATAATTGAGAAGCTACTAAGTTACTAATGACGGGTAGATAACATACCCATACAAGGAAAATACAAGAGATGATTCATATTCCAAGAGTAACAGGATAGCACAAGATTTCATTACCCTACTCAGAGCAGTGCAAAATTTAAATCTTGAAAATTGTATAGTTGGAATTTTCCATTTAATATTTTGATCATTTTACTTTCTGATTTTCACTGCATCTGATGAAAACTATGCTGTTAATCCTATGCCTGCCATTTGGCAACACACACATATGTACACAAAAATATGGTATATATAAACATAATGTATATAATAATAATTCTCCATAGATAATTCATGCTATATACTATTTTTAATCTTTTTTCTTTTATTTTAGACATTTTCTCTTGAAGTCTTCAAATTTACCTGTTTTCTTTTAGGGTGTCTAGCCTGTTATTAATCCCACTCAATATTATTTTTCTTTTGAATGCAGTGTTTATATTCTCCATCTCCTTTCTTACTGTGCCAGTATTTTCTTCTAACTTCTTAGACACTGTATATTTGTATACCTTTAACAGAGATGTACCTTCTCCACTTTTTTTTTTTTTTTTGTACTGGGAATCAAACTCAGGACCTCATGCTTGCCAGGTAGGAGCTGTGCCACTGAGAAAAATCCCTGGTCTCCACTTTTTCTACTTTTGTCAGTGTAATCTTTTGGTCTGTTTCTACTAATTTTCTCTTATTAGTCATGTCTTCCAGTTTCACTGTACAATTACTAACATTTAATGTAATGTCACATACTAAGATTTTAGACTGTTGAATTCTAGACATTTTTGGTATCATTTAAAATACTTGAAGGGCTTATTCTGGGATAATGTTAAGTATTTTGTAATACAAACACAGTAAGTAAAAACTAATAAAAGTAAATTTCAAATAACTTAATAAAGTCTCATTCTATAAACTGTTATAACAGCATACAGTCTAATCTAATTTTGTCCTGCTACAAAAGCAATAGATATGTGTTGTCTATGGGATGCCCACTACATTAGGGTTTTTTTTTACCATTAGTGGAATACAAAACTTTACAATTCTTATGTTAGCTTGAGGTATTGCCAGTCTGCTACTTTCTGCTGAAGTTTTGAGGGCTGCTTCATATACATATATTGATGAGCTATAGAAAAGTTCACATTAGTCTTATCTCTCTTCAAATTGTGGTTTTCTCTTTTCTCATATTATGCTCTACAAATTCTGGATGCCTGAGTTACCTTTGTTATGAACTCTGTTACTTCAATTTCTGAGATTTCCAAATTGTTTTATTTCCCTTTTTCTATCATGCAATCAAGAAAATCTCTCCAGGCAGAGTGCCAGGTACTTGCGGGGTTCATATAATTTACATTTCCTTCTCTGGCATCATTGTCCTTTGCTATCAGTGACCCATCACAGCTAGAGATAAAGGGTCCTCTTTTTATTATTGCTGCTTTTGAAAAACAATGGTAGTAAATTGCTGTCCAATGGGAGGGTTTTTTTTTAAGTTTAAAATCATTCAGAGGGGGCTGGGGAGATGGCTCAGTGGAATAAGCACTTCCCTGGCAAGTGCTAAAGGTCTGAGTTCAATCCCCGGTTCCGCAAATCAAATCAAATCAAATAAAAAAATAAAAAAAAATCATTCAGAGGGAAATGGTTTTAATAACAGGACTGCTTTCTCATGCTACCTATAAACATTTTTCTTATGTACAGGTACAGGACACAGTATCCAATCCTAGGCCTCCTATATGACGACTATGAATATATACCACCAGGCAGTGACACACAGACAATTGTGATTGAGAAAACAGAAGACAAATGGACTTGTGTAAGTTTATGTGATACTTGTAATTTTATTTTGACTATATTTTACCGTTTAAATGTTAAGATAAAATATCAAGTGTCATAGACAATTATGAAAGAAAATGGGGAAAGATATATTTAATTGAAATTTTTTGCTCAGTCTTGACTATGATACCTATTTCCATAGTATTTAAACATTTTAGACTTTTTAAAGAGAGGAAATACGTCTATTTTCTTACTAGAGTGTTGAGGAGATAGCTTAGTGACTTAAAGCACCTGCCTGGCAAGGACAAGGTCCAGAGTTCAATCCCCAGTACTGTAAAAAACAAATAAAAAGTCCCCTAAAAAAGCAGGGGACTCATATAAAATATATTCTTACTAAACTGTAAGATCCTCCAGCTATAAATCTTTGTAGTGAGGCTGCTGAACAGGCATTTGAATGTCATGTACTCTAATATCCACTTTCTGAAACATCCTTGAAGATGAAGTGGTAATACAGACTTCAACATCTATTTTCTAAGTACTTTAATTCATTGTAAAGGGCTCGTTATTAAAACCCTCTTCTTATAAAGATCTGACCAAAAACTTAGTTAGGTGCCTATGTGTACTTTCTCTACATGTTTTCTCTACTTTTCTAAAACTTTTACAAATTAACTTACTGTGATAGTGATCATCAAAGAGAAAATGTGTATTTTCTTGCAATTCCAAGTGTTGGAAGACAGTTTTGTTACTTATAAGTAGAGGGTGGCTATATTCTCATTTAGCAAGTAGAGGCTAAAGCTGCTGCTAATTATTCTATAATGTGGAGGATAACCACTGACAAGAAATATACTGCCAAGACATTAGTTGTACTGAGGTTGACAGACTTTCTGAATACAAGAAAATACTTTTAGGCTTATTTTTTTCTAATTGTATATTCCTACACCCTTTTTAGATATTCTAATAGAAATCCAGTAAGATCATAGGAATGTGAGACACCTCTTAGGCGCAATAGATGAAAAACGTTTTGAAATTTGAGCTTTCAAATCATACACAAATCAACTTAAAACATTTTGAAAAATAATGTATTTTGTTAAAATTCCTACCTATGAAACTGCTTACATAATAAAAGCAGGCAAAGTTAATCAGTGATTATTAAAGTAAATAGGTGGTTATTATTGGGAGGTAATCACAGATTGCAAAGGAAGTATAAAGACATTGAAGTTAGTAATAATATTGTTTCTTGAGCTGGATGATTCATGCATATGCTTGTTCAATTTCTAAAACTTTAATTAGGTGCCTATGTATACTTTCTCTACATGTTTATTCTACATCAAAATGTATACTGTGACGGGTAATTGTTGAATATACTAGTGGTAATCAAAATTCTACAGAACCTTTTGAAGAAATTTTACAATTACATTTCAAGTGTCCTGTTAATAAAATTAAGAATTGATAAATAATTCACTTTAAAATATATTTTGCTCAAAGAAACTCAACATGAGAAGTATTTTAGCTTTGAATATTTTAACTTCCATAGATACAATGAAGGTATCTGTCTATACTTGTCTGCAATCAGTGGAAGCAAGCAGTTAGTAGTATCCTTGAAACAAAAACATTCATGTAATTTGATCTTCAAAATGTTATTTTTCTTAGATCATTAATTAGCTTAGAGATACTTGTTCCTATCATCAACTGTTAAAGGGCACCTATAGAGCCAAGAATGCAAAGTTATTTGTTCCTATTATCAATTGAGCCAAAAATGTGATTAGTAGCAATTTTGTCACTCAAGAATAATTTCATGCTAAAATCTAAGACTTAACTATTGCTGTTACTAACCACGTGTGTTCCAGAAGTTGTAACAATGTGAGAAACTCCCATATAAAGGGTTGAGAATGGTAGCCATTTCTTCTTTATCCATTAAAACCTATAGCAGTAAACATTGTATTTGATATCTGGAGGGGCGATAGAAACTGGTAGCAAGATGAAAATATATTGTTCACAAATATAGAACCATTTTTATTACTAGAGACCTTTGGTCATATATTTAATCTCTAAATATGACATAAAGAATGAAATCTATTCAATCTTCCTTCCTGCTATTCATGTATGTATGTTGACTAAGGCCAAAGAAATCATTGTTTCAAGATCATACCAAAGTACCACAAAAGTACAGTGGATTCCCTTTGTTTTTATACATATCAAATAATGTTCTGTAACTGTGTATATAAATAATTTTTATGAACAAATTGTAAGATTACCTTTTTTTCTTTTCTAGCCATGAATGGATCCACTTTAAATGATTATAACTCAGAGAAGGCCATGTCTGCATTTTGTATTTTAATTGTTATTGCTCTGTTGATAAAGACCAATCAAAGTTTTGAACCATACCACTATCCAGTGAATCAAATGGAATGATTTAATTCTGCAGATGAGTTTCTCCACCTATTTATGAGACTTGAATCTTTTCTGTAACATTTATGTATTCAGTATACATACAAACCAAAGAAGAAACCTGCTTGTTAAACTTTGATTAGAGATACTGTAGAACATAATCCACAATTTTTCAGACAGGGTGCTTTCTATATATTGAACTAAGTTGTAGGGGGCAGAGACTTAGCAGATTTTCTCTGATGTGAGATACATGATTCTGCCGCAAGATTTAATAATGTTTTTAACAAAAAGAGGCTAAAGTCATTTGAAAAAAATTTTAAAATAGTTTAATGCATTAAAAAGATGGTCTAAATTTGCTTTTCTCATATTAAGCCTCTGACTGAAAAACGTTTTATTGCATGTTATGTACAATTCTTGGAAACATATCAAAGGTGATAGTTAATTTCATTTAGCAGGGAAGTGGGATATCTTTTAAAATAACTAAATCTACTTAATTTTATATTATGCTACTTAGTCCTAAGTACATGTCAGTCCCTTTGCAAGTCTGTCATTTTGAAGCATATTTGCACTCAAATTAGCCCACTTGCATCCTTCAAAGCATGTAACACTATATTGTAGTTGTAGGCAGAAACAAGGTAAACTTTTTCATAGTGCCATACAAACGTAATACTTAAATACTATACAGATATAAAGGCTTAAGGCATAAATTATAGAAACAACACGTATTTGATAGCTGTATTCCACTTGGAAGAAAAACTTTACAGTATTTAATTTATTCAAGTTTACAAAAATATTTCTTAAATACATTATAAGAATGAATTTTTAAAAGAAATTTCAGCCCATGGCAGTTAAAAACTCAGCACTTTTCTGACTCAATCTATGGCTAGGGAATTGAGGTTCATGAAAAGCTCCTTACGCTACCTAACATTTTTTAAAAAGTCATACAAAATTTAGCAGTACAGAGAACTGTATTTTCAAAATACGTATTTGGCTTCAAATTTGTGATTGAGATAAACAGAAAAGGTAGTGCTGTCATTTCCTCTCACCAGTTTAAGGCAGCTTATATACGAAAATTGCAAATATATGAAAAAAGCAGCTTGTTTATATAATTTGTATTTTATTGTTTTCACTTTAGACTTGTCAAATAAAATTGATACTATAATAACATGCAAAGTAATTTGCTTATGTATCTGAATATGTTAATAATCTGCATGTTTGTCATGGAAGCTAGGGCAGGAAGAATTACAGATGGATATTTAGCTTAGCTTTCTATTTTCATCAGAGTTACTATCATGTGAGTATTTATTTTTCAACTAAAAAGCACCACTCTAATAAAAGAACCAAACAAACCATACAAGGACTTCCTGATGTAAAATACTACAGATGGCACTTAACATAGTTTGACCTCAAGTTGACTCAGATCACTGTTTCAAATTAGAATTTCTTTGCTTAAAAATCTAGTTTTTATGGTCCACAACTTACTTAATTTAGACATAAGCTTCCATAATACATTCTTGTCATCTTTATAATGATGCTTTATCTGTTACTTTTTCTTAACATAGGCAGTACAAAATGAACGAAATAAATCTTTAAAAAATTGTATCTCTACGTCCATTTTATATCTCTACAAAAACCCATATCTCCTCATTATTGCAACATACAAAGTTTTTTTCAAGTAAATGTGAAAGTATTTCTGCAGATGGTATATATTCCCCATCACACAAATTAAACTTATGTTTCATAGTACTTTCTGCATAACTAAAAATATAAAATACTTCATGTTTGGGGGAAACTATCTGCTCAGGCCCCCCTCCTGTCCCTTTCTTGGACAGGAGCTTTCTTTCTCTCAATAAATATATTCTGCTCATAAAAAATACTTCATGTTCACCCTAGGATAAATAGTAAATAGAAAATACTTAAATACAGAACATAACCCATTTTTTAAAATAAAATCTTTAAAAATATTTATTCCAGAATAAGATATACTTTGTTTAGTCTACAAAGGAATAGTGGATTTGTTATTTGATATACTTACATGATAACGAATATCAATTTTATGAAAGTTTTGCTAATCTTCTTGGATTCACCTCTTTTCTAGACAATGAAATGATATGTCCATGGTCTTGAACTTTGTATTCTCAATCCATGCCACACTAAAATAATACTTTTATTACTGAAGGACATGTTTCCAAAATACTTTGTTAAAGGCCAGCATTTGTAATTTTTCTTTGATTCCATAGACCACAGTCAATGTTGAACAGTCCTTGTTCATTTGTGCCAAGATTCAACAAAGCAGACCAGTCATTTTTTTTTAATAGAGTATAGACTTTTTTATACAGTTCACTGTAGAGGTCTGATGACAGGTTGTGACCTAGAAGTTTTATAATCTTGAAGTGATAGAAATCTTTTACAGCTTTCCATGATACAAACAGCCCACTGTGGCATGCATGCTACAGATCTGCCAACACTGATCTAGGATAACAGCATTTTAGAGTGAAGTGAGAGACTAGGGCTTACTTTAGAGGTTAAATGATACAATCTCAATATTGTCAATTGGTTCAGAATTTAAAATGGAGCAGGATTCTTTGAAATTACTTGGGAGATGTTCAAAGAAAAAGGTATATCATTTGAAATTGGCATATGGACTACTTTTAGCATAGAACACAGTGCTACACAGAACTCTGAACCTGCCAATAGCAAACAATATGCTGAGATGTTTTTTCTAGCATGACTTATGCCATTTAGAATTGACAAATAGATAAAACAACATTTTTAGATGGAAGCTGTTATGCATATGGTGAAGGTTTGTTCCAGTAAATTTGTATTTTTAAGGTAGTATTTCTTTGTACACTGGACTGAATTCATGTTTTACCTGGGTTGAAGTTTTCTAGGCTAATTTATAAGAAAATCCATTCATTTATCATCCAGCTCCACTCTAACAACAAATAGCAGGAGAGATTTAACACAGATCTGTGCACCTTCAGAAATTCTATTATTCATTCATGTAACCATGGGTTACACAGGTCCTCTTCAAAATGTAAATAGTGACAGATTAATTCTTTCACAAAACTCTTAAATGGCTTTGCACTTTAAACTTCTCACAGGTCCTAATTCTTTTCATCCCTCACAGTTATCCACCCAAAATTTGTTCTTTCTCAGTTACTTATATTTATAGAATTCTCAGCCTTGGTCTCCCACAAGAACTTTATATAACTAGCTCCTTCTTGCCACTCATGTCTCAGCTCAAATAATGTGTCCTCAGTAAGGATTGCCTCTATTCTCTCACACATACTTATATGATTAAGTAGAAACATGGAAGTGTGCCATAATTTCATTGGGTGCTTTGCTGTAACACAGTCATGTGGTAGCAACAAGTAGAAGCTTGCTAAAAATGTTAAATTATAGGATTCACTTTTGAGTTAAAATCTACATGTCACCTAGCTTCTCAAGTAAATTCCAGTTGAGCAGCACTGATTGTAAGATGTAAATCTAATAGGCTTCTTTTTAAAGAACATTAATCCAATTGACAGATTTTCAATAGGTCTATACATTGAGGTGTGTGATTTCTATTAAAGGCTGATTGACTGGAATACAGCTACATAGTTACATGCTCATTTCCAGAAGCCTTTCCTAAATATCTAAATCAATACTTCTTATTTATGTTGGAAACATGATTAGACTTATTACTTTCCCAGGACTACATTATAGAAACAGATTAAGAACCTTTGCTTTTCATCAGGTCTCAAAATAGCCATTTGTATTTATAGCATTTCATCATTGTTTTAGCAAATAATGTACATCCTTGATGAACAAGCATGTGATAGTCACCATAAATATTTAAATTCCTAGCTCATGTTGTTGTTACTGTATACAAATTTCAACCGGATGTCAGAAAAGGACCCAAACTAGCTAAGAGAAGTTTTAAAAGTCTTTTAGTAAGGAATGAACACTAGAATAAAACTATAAATAAACTCGTAATACCTTGAGGTGCAATAAATGCTTTTTTATTGTATGCTCATTTCAATGAATAACATTGAGAAATAATAATCCCACATAACAGTGACAATCTTATTTTACAGCGTGTACATCATTTACAGCCACATAACACACACTTTTATTAGATTTTCCAAATTTAATATTCAGAAGTTAGGAAAGATAAAAAAATGTATTCTCAAGTAACTGATTCTTATCTGGTGCAAAAACAGAAAAGTGAACAGTATTTGAAACACAAAGCCACAATATAGCATGAAGTAAAATTACGTTGAACAGCTGAATATAAACATGAAGCAACTAAAACTTAAAAGTACACATCATGTGCATTATATTTATGAACAGATTTTCATTAAGTTTCCCTAAACCAGCTTTTAATATTAAGCGCCATTTTGATCTGCAGCATGCTAACACAAAGCGTTGTTAAAAGGATGCATATTTTAAATTTATACACTGTAAACTGAATACCCACCTCCAAACTCTATTGGCAGCATACTGTTTTTGTTAAATACAGCATAAATACTGCCTCACATTGAAAATGTATGTTAATAACATGGTATATAGGTTTTAAAAATCAAAAACTTCAATAATGGCATAAAATTGCACCTTTAAACATTAGAGCAAGTAAAACTAGAACAATCATACTTGCTAAGACTGTCCTAAAAAAAACCTCCAAACATTATATTTAAGAAAACTGTGTTCTCTCAATTTAATCTTGAAATCATTAAGAAATATAGTGCTGTTATTGTTTGCAACACTACAGTTGCATCCATCTTAGAGAGCCACATTTGACTCAAATATACTTTTGTCATATATCCAATACTGAACAATAATCAACTTGCACATAGGAAAAAAGGGAACTTCAGTCCTAGGATTTCGCCTCAGATTTCAGCACAGAATTCTGTATGTTAAACATCTTACCTGTGATAAAATATTAGCAGCTCTGAAATTCTTTTTTTCATAGTACTGAATTACACTAACCTGTTTTTCAGTGAAATTTCCCTTAATGAATACACAAAACATTTGCTGTTTCTGGAAATCAGTGTCCAGTTACAATATAAAAGGCTCAATGATTAAGTGACTGATGAATTTTGTCTCCCCACCCTGTTTCTAAAATTGCATAAAAGTGAGGCTTTGCTTGCTATAGCAAAGCATTGTTAAAATCCACTCTTTTCAGAAACATCTGTCTCTAGTATGATCAACCAATTAAGGAATATGTATTTACTTCTCTGTATTTTAATTATGCATAAAATACTATTAAATAGACATTTAAGTCTTCTTGCAACCATTCTATGGTGCTTTTAAGTTCTTTAACTTTTAAGGGGTTATGAGATTTCCCCATCAATTCAAATATTTTAAGATCTTTAATACAAATAATGTGAAGTTATGATTTAATATTGTTTTCAAACTAGAAGAAACAGTGAGGTCTTCTTCCCAGGTGTCATATAACATTTTCTAAATGGCTTTTTAAAATATATGTCTTACATAAGAGCCTCCTTGTGGTGCCTCATAATATGCTGATTTTTTTCTGATGGTCTACGGAATCCCTTCTTGCAGAATTCACACCTGTGTGGATAGTCTTTTGTATGTATTGAGATCACATGTCGTTTAAAGCCAGATGCATCTGTAGTGCTGTATTCACAATACTCACATTGGTAAATCTTCCTTCCAGTATGAGTCTTCATATGCTTTTTGAGCTCATTTTGTTGTCTGAACCCTCTCTTGCACCTTTTACACTTCAATGATTGATCCTTAGTATGAACTGAAAGGATATGACCACTAAGAATAAATGGATCTGATGTTTTAAAGTCACAATGCCTGCATTGATGAATCTTCCTACCCTTATGAATATCACTATGCTTTTTGAGCTCAGATGGACGATGGAAACCTTTATCACAGACCTCACATTTGTGAGGGAAATCCTTGGTGTGGACAGATATGATGTGCCGCTTAAGGTCACTTGAATTGGTGCTCTTATGATCACAATGAGGACACTGGTGTGTCTTATGTCCTTGAAACAAATCCAGATGGCGTTGAAGCTCTCTTTCATCACCAAATGCTTGGGGACAATGCTCACATTTATATGGCAAATTATTACCATGCTTAGACTTAATGTGAGTTTTCAGATTAGACTGATCTGCACACCTGAAGACACAATACTGACACTGATATGGCTTCTCACCAGTATGGGTTCTCATGTGTTTCTTGAGTTCAGAGGGATGTCGAAAACCCTTTCCACACTCAACACAAACATGAGGAAAATTCTTGCTATGAACAGCCAGCAAATGTCTATTCAAAAGTCCTTGCTCTGCAGTTTCATAGTCACAATATTTGCATTTGTGCATCTTCGGCTCCTTATCTCTTAAGATAAGTTTATTTGAACTCAGTGGGCTAGCCTCTCTGTATCTTCGTGTGTATTCTGTAAATTCATGAGATTTTTCAACTTTGTTTATAAGCTTATGGCTTTCTAAGTGGTTATGGAAACTCACTTTCTTGTTAGTTGTAAAGTCACAATCTGTACACTGATATTTTTTTCTCATCAAATGATCAGGATGATTCTTCATGTGCCTTTTTAAGAATCCCCTGGATTTAAACTTTTTTGTGCAAATATGGCAAGGGTATACTGTCAGGGGCTGCCCATCAGGACCTATTATAACAGCTAAATAAAAAAAAAGGAAATTGTGACATTTGGTCAGACTGCTTTGAAGAAATTTATAGCAAAGGTGCCAAAACTAGCTGACATTCACTATTAGGAAACTATACTAGATGAATAAAATCCTGTAAGATAAAAAATGAACATTAAAACAAATATATTATAAAGTAATTCAATTAAAAGTAATGAATGGCACTCTACTAAATACCACTCTTGCACCATAATGTTATCATGTGTACTTTGAAAGCTAAAGTGAACACATCCTCTACTGTTAAAACAAATCTTAAAATTCTATTTAAAAACCATTTTTCAAAAAGAGAAAAATGGAGTTTTATTAAGTACCAGTCACAAGTTATAAAACAAGTCCACATGCTACACAAGTAGGTACATGGAAGGTTCGACTATCCTGTATGTTATTGAGTTTTTCCTTTGGTTACAAAAATAATTGCACATTTGAACTTGTTAAAATATTCATAAAGGAAAGTATTTTACCTGTTTGCCACTGCCTTGTTTCTCCCTTTCTCCTCTTCTTGGCTTTTTGTTTAAGGATTTTGTTGGTATTAATGCTATCACAAATTTGAAGGTACTGTGCTGCTGTATTACTTCTGTTTTCCAATGTTGAGTCCAAAGGGTTTCCTAGGAAAAATTGGTACATTATTAAACTAAATATATTTACATGTTTTTGCTTTAACAGAAAAATTAGTAAATTTCAAAATGTATACTCATCTTCATATTCTCCCCATCTCTTTTACACACACACACACACACACACACACACAAACACACACAGAGTGATTATGAAAACACTTTGAAAATGGTATCACATGAAATAAATCTTAAAATATATCAATTTGATCATCACAAACAAATGAATTAGTTACATGAATGTAACACAAGAAACTGAATGTTATGTGTCAGTGAGATAGCTCAATGGTCTCAAGTGCCTGCTTAGGCAAGCTTAAGCAGGCAAAGGGGACTGCAGTTCGATCCCTGGCACCACATACCATGCCAGCCCTGCCCTCCAGATGTGCTGAACTGGCCAAAAATAAAAAAGAGAAACTGAATTTTCTAACCCTCTACCAAATCTTGGCATCAGACCACTTTCTCACCAAATGAGGCTTATGAAATTAAAATGAGTTAGCAAGAAATATATACATATTATAGTTAATTAAAATAGGGTAAGTATATGATAATATATAATAAAATCATATATATGCTTTACAGTAGTGTAACTTATGTGAAGAATATTAAATACTAAGTATCAAGACTGATTTTAGGGATTAAAATTAATATGGCAGGCAATATTGCAATTTCATTTTGATCACTGCATAAAGAACAATGTCCTTAACAAAGCACAAATCTATCATGCCCTCATTTAATTTAGCTTTAAAATGCATGTGGACAAAACTGTCAATTTAGCTTACATGCTGTGATAAATAGTTCTCATAAATTTCTGAGGTCTGCATTTAAATTTAGAGTCAAATACTGCGCAAAGGCAGAAAATAATAACCAGACACTTGGTCATAAGAAAGTCTCCTTGTGGGCCGAGGAGCTAGCTCAGTAAAATAAGCACTTCCCTGGCAAGCACAACAGCCTGATTTCAATCCCCGGTTCTGCCAAAAAAAAAAAAAAAAAAAAA
>NW_004524679.1:4983023-5027248 GCF_000260255.1 Octodon degus | reverse complement strand
ATACCAAGATTAATTTTTTTGTCCAAATAATTTGTATTTTATAATTGTTTCCACATTATTACCTTATGGCCCATACGGTAAACTGCCTGATACTTGTACCTTGTGAGAAATCTAAAATTAACTATATCATGACAGATTAACATACATTAGATTCAAATAATCTAATTCTCCAAAGAGGCACAATCCTATGTAACTAGATTAGGTATGACCAGGCAAGTAATAATCTAACACATACATCTGCAGAGAAAAATTAGTCACTCTTTATAAATCAAATGGAATATAAAGCTAGATATTTAACTTATATGTGCAATACAATAATCTCTCACCTGATGCTTGACAATCTTCATACCTTCGTGAAACTCTTCTTTCATCTCCTAAAAAAAAGGCTAATTATGAACTGATATGCTGATTATAGTGATTAGTAACATATGTTTTAATCTACAAGATCTCACTTTGCCCACCTTAATTGAAATAAATAAAATTGTTGTTATTCTATTCTCATAAATTAGACAGTTTCCTACAATGTAAATAAGAACTGCTGTGAGCATTCTTGGATTTACTGACAACTAGAAAGAGTTTTACTTTTTATACAAAAACCTAGTAGTTATTTCTTCAGAGACCCTCTCCCTACTTTGAAGATGCTCAGCAAATGACTGTTGAAAGAATGAACCTTTGGGAAAACCAAAGTTAGATAAATTAATGCATTTGAACACCAGAATTTTTCAAAGTAAAAAGTATACCTGGAACATCTTGTGCACTAGATAGGAGTGAAATATAAAACAGTTGATGTGAAAAAATAACTTGATAAATTTACTTTACATTACATACATTCTAGAAGAGCACACCTGAATTTGTCTCTTTTCTGAATCCCAATCTTATGATCTGTGATGCTAAAAACCGAAATAAATTTTTCCAAAATGGAAAGGATGAATTTTCAAAGAGGAATTCCTATGTTAGGAAAACAAAATGTTTTATTGCATTCAGTTATATAGGTAGGATTTAAAACAGAGACTATGGGAAATGTATTAAGCAAGGTTCATTTGATATAAAATATGTGACAGAAAAATCATGTAAAGTAACTAGAGATGAATCAGTGCATGGAAAAACATTATGTTAACCAATTCATGGTGGCATTAGCACAGCATATTTAATGATGCAAAGGCTGTTAAATACATGTTATGTACTTATCAGGTGAAAAATGCCAGTGTCCTACCATATGCCGCAGCCCAGACAACAGGGACAATTGTTTTATTAACATTAGAGTTCTCAAGCTGAATCTCAGGGAGAGAAGTTCCTTCCTCTTCCCCTACAATGACTTCCATGTAAACTTCATCTGCTATTTCAGCACAACCTAAGTTTTAGAAATAATTGCTCGTTTATTACCCCAAATAGTTAATAAATGGGTAAAACTATTTAAGTATTTAACTCCTAAGATTTCAGATTGGTTAATTAAGAAATGTGGAAGTTTAAATTTATATTGGGGGCTGGGGAGATGGCTCAGTAGAATAAGTGCTTCCCTGGCAAGCGCAAGGGCCTGAGTTAAAAAAAAATTATAAGTTTATATTGGGCACTTTTGGAATCTAGTGCTACTAGATGATCATTTATTAAAATTCTTCTTTTTCTTTTATCAAATTTTTTTTATTTTATTTTATTTTATTGAGAAACAAGTAGCAATAAGACAGTTTCAAAACTGATTAATAAGACAGTCTTAATAATTAATACATTGTACATTGTTATCTTCTTAGTGGTTATCCATAGTACAAGATGCAGACAGGATAAAATTCTTATTCTCATCTTAAAACCAAGTCCTATGAAAATAGCTTTTCAATTATATAAAACATATACCCTTAAAATATACTAGTTAATTTTACAACCCATCAGGCATTGTAATTCTATAAAAGGGGCTGTCTTCCATAAATTTGCCTTACATTTTTTTGAAACCCATAGCAACAACACTAGAGTGTTGTTACACCACATGCTATATGCAGTACTATGTATATACTTAAAAATAATTAAAATAATTGATTTTTTAAAAATAAAAATTAGTTATATATACATATATAAATATAAGATGTTGTTTAACAATCTATGGACACGCTTTAAGGAGTTGGATTTTAAGGGACTGCTGAGAAATAGGATTATATGAGGCTCAATTAAAAAAACAGCAGTATTATGGTACCGAAAAGTAAGCATAGAGAACTACTTTATATGAAAGAAGCTGTGTATATTTAATATGTCAAATAAAAATTTGACTTGAATTTACGCTTTTCCTTTGATTCACATATTGGGATTTTTTTGTTTAAAGTAGAGAAAATGGAAATAAGAGTAAAAAAAATGTCCTCCCAAGTTTTCTTTCTCCAAAAGGTACTGGTCTGCATTTTCAACATCCCGCTGGCAATCTTATTTTCAGCTAACCTAAACCTGTCCTCCTCCTCCTAGTATGCCAGTCATCTGACTAGGTCGTTTTTTTAAAAAATAAAGGACTTTGAGACCATAAACAAAAAAAAAAGTGTTTCATGGAATGATTTTCCAAGGTCCTCTCTATTCAAACAGTTTGATTCTTTCTGCTGTAATATACTACTCATCTTTGAGGGTAGAATTCAACTCCGTGTGGTTTCTAGAGAAGAAAATGTAAAGAATAGTTATCAGAATGCAGCATAGGTATAAAGCCCAATACTGTGAGGGTAATGGTATAAAATGAGAGTTCTTGTTCCTCTATGCAAAACAAAACAGATTTTTTCAGCATGACAAAGACAGCAATAGTCTTCGAGAAGCAATGCATAGTGAGGTAAGGAGAAAGTAGGCAGAGTAAAATGTCTTTATAAAGAAACATGCATCATGGTAGGAAAGAAAACCTAAAGAGCTTATTTACCCTGTAGTGTTCAGCCCCAAGAAACCCTAAAGACCAACTATTTGGAAGCCATCAACAACATAATCAAGACCCTGAGAGAATGATGTGGATGAATACTTACGCAGCTAACCTCTCAGTGACAGAAGAATAACCAGTCAGCCCTTTTACTGCTGAATCCAGAGGGGCCAACAGTGCTCACTGCCATGTGGAGAGAACACTGGCAGTGGAGTTAGACATATATAAGTTCAAATCCTACCTTCCTCAGATAATATTGGAATAATCTTGGGCAAATTATATTCCCATTTCTTTTCTTCTATGAAACAGGTATACTACCATCTATCCTGGGGATGAATTGTGAGGATTAAATGAGATAATACATATGAAACATATCCAATAACATATACAACAATACAATTCTAACTGTATTTGTTAGATCCATTAAGTTAAAAACTATGTACTACTCCTCTCTGTATTCCTAGTACATTATCTCAGATATAGTATTTCATGTTTGCTGATTTAAACAACACATGAACAGTCAATAGGACCATTCTCTTTTAAATATTTGCAACGAAGGATCAGATTCATTTTATTGCAGTGTGTTTTTATACAGTGCTGTTATCTCTGAGACTGCTTGAGTTTTCTAACTGCATGATCGAGGCACATAGGTCCCCCTACAGTGCCCTATTCTTCTTACTGATATCATCTTCTTCTTGAGAAGAATCTTTAACTGCCATGTAAACCATCTTCTCCCTCTGCATTCGGTTCTGGTCAAGCACTCCAGCTACAGTATGTCCACTTGGGTACTCACTCTCTGTGACAATTTCAGTTCCACCTTGAATATTAAAACAAATATCAAAATAAAGAAATATCACAGAATAACTCTTTAAATTAACAAGAATATAAAAGTATTTTCCTTCAGAAAAATGTTTTCTTAAAAAATTCTAAAATACATTTCCAGGTGTCAAGATAATTTTCACATAAATTGTACTTTAACTGTTTTAGTTATCAGAGAAGTAACAATTCTAGCACTTACATCACACTTATATGCCACACACTATGTGGGTCAGGTCTTTTACATATGTTTATACTCAGATTTTTCATTTTTGGGGGGTTTCTAATAATTTTATTGAGAAACAAATAGCAATGAGACAGTTCCAAAACTGATTAATAGGTCAGTTTCAATAATTAATACATTGCATCTTGTTGTCTTCATAGTGTTTATTCATATACACATATTTTTCATAGTAGCTCTATTTGGTAGTTATCAACATTATGGAATTCTATGGATAAAAAAGAAAAGGTATGTTATATAACTGATTGAAGGTTGCTCAGTGAAATGGCAGAACAAGGATTACAACCCAGACAGCCTGCCTCTAGAATCCATGCCATTAAACATTCATTATAATTTCATGCTCTAAACAAATTCCTTATTCATTTTAATACTTTGAAGTACAACATGCACTCATGTTTGAAAGAATCTAAAGCATTTCTGTTTCTACTCATAAATTTTTCAAAGTACGCCATTCAAGAAAACCTATAAAAGTCTATCCTTTGATGACAACTTTAGAATAATCTCCAGTCAAGATAAGAATTCTAATTCCTATCACAGGAATAAAATGTCTTTGTACCTATTTCAACATCATCTTCAGCTTCTGCTTTAAATATGTACACTTTTATTACTTCTGATCCAAAACCATCTTCTTTAACATCTTCTTGTGAGCCATCACTACTGATTTTTAAAGGTGTATTCCCCATATGCTCTAATTTCTCTCCAACATCATCCACTGTAAAATATAAAGAGGAAACTATTTGAGCCAAAATGTACTAAGGTAAAATAATGTGTTAATCACCTACCCATTATATTTATTTGATGACTCATTATGCAGCCAGTAAAAAGTTAAATGATTCACGGATAAATGGTACACAATATCAAGATATACTACATGATCACAATTACAAATATTAAAACTATAGATTTCAATTTGTATATAGGAAATAATTATATAGTTTTAATTAATAGTTTGAGAAAAGATCACCATTCCATGAATTCCAAAATTTTAAGCCAACTTAACCACTTTCAATATTTTAAAGTTACGCATGGTAACACATGTCTGTAATTCTGGCACTTAGTGGCTAAAGAGAATCACCACGAGTTTGAGACAAGCCTGTACTGCATAGTGAGTTCAAGGACAGCCTGAACTACACAGAAAGGCCCTGTGTCAAAAAAAAAACCCCAAAAAAACAAAACAAAAAAACAAATGAAAAACACAAAGATTTTAATTTAAATCCTGAGCAAAATTTGTATAACAAAAGCATTAAAAAGGTAAAATGCACATTATTCACAGAATAGGCCAAGCTCACATGACTCCCTAACGAAATAGTTAATTCTAAAACCAATTAACATGAGATTTGGAATTTTAAAAGAGATTACAGAACATCTAAATGACTTTTATAAGAAGAAGCTTTCCACAAAGCACTATAAAAATAAAACCTTAATACTATAATTTCTGCTAAGTAAAAATGGCAGATAACCTCAAAACACATATTTTATATACACCTAAATTTAGCAATGTATGTTTTATTTCAAAATCCTATACAAGGGCAATTACTTAAATGGATAACTCTATATTTTTCCTTATGAAAAATCTGATGCTTGCCAGAGTTGGTGGCACATGCCTGTATCTGGGTTACAAGGTGAGCTCAACGCCAGCCTGTGCTGCATAGGTAGACCATGTCTCAAAAGATAAGACAAAATAACAACCACCACCACCACAACAACAAACCCCCTAATGCTTCAGTGTATATGGAAAAAAATCATATAAAAGGTAAAGCAGAAATATCTTGAACTACCACTTAAATTTTATGTATACTCACAAATTTTTATTCTTTTCTATATAGTCCTTTAAGGATACTAGTCTTCTTATGCAATTATACATAAATCATGCAACAAATACATTATATTAATAAAATTTGTCCTGTGTCCAAAAGTTAATATTTAAGTAATATATTCTCCCTAAATATTGTATGTCTTTCTTTTTAATTTCAATACTGTTTTTATCAAAATTTAAAAAATAATCTAAATAAAAAGTCTACTTCTCCCACATATCCATAAGAAACATAAAATTCTAAAGCCCTTGAATGAATCTAACATGCTAGAATAATGAAAAGCAGAATAAAGTGACACTGAAAACTTGTAAACTTGGCTTTCTTTTAGTAAGAACGAAATCTGTCGAAGTCCACATTTTCCCTTACTTCAGTTTCAAGTATGACATACATGACTTTAAAATACTACTTTGGACTTTCAAAATGTAAAATTGTTTTCAGAAAATATTTTTACATTGCAAAGCTACTTTAACTCTTTAATTAAAAAGTAATGATTTCATATTATTTAAGTGCATGAATACTCCAGCTATGAAACATCTAAAGGATAGAAAATAGACTTTTCATCCTATCATAGCCTCCACTAATGTATTTTTGGCAATTTTAGTGCAACACTGGAACAAAATGAAATGAAAAACATAATGAAATATATATTATTGGATTTAATGTTAATATAGCTTCTCTTACAAACTATGGTGAATAAAGCAAAATAAAAAAATAAGAGGCAAGTAGGAAAAAACTAGCTTTCTCATTTCTTGGAAATAAAGTCTTAAGGTGTATAAAAAACCTTCAAAAGTATATAAAATATTAATTTCTTATCTCAGAGTAGCAGTAAGTTAATAAAAAGTTTCATTTCATAAATACTGCTGCATTATACATGTATGGGCCAATGTGTGGGTCAAGGTGAATTAAAACTGTAATTTAAAAAGTCAAATCCCATGGAATAAAATATACATTTTGCTCACTTCTAAAATTATGCATCTTGATTTTAGTTTTAAATACAGTTAAAATTATTGTTGCTATTTTAATTTCATTTCTACCTCTTATTAAGGTCCTTACTTTAATGTATTCATTATTCTCTATTTAGAATTCTCAGAAACAACAATTTCAAAATGTGGCGAGTAACTAAATTTGTGTAGTTCTAATTCACAGGTGTTAAAATTATTAAGTATGTTGATGTGGAATCTGAAGAGGAAATTATTAACCTGACCAAAGATGTAGCCCATATATTTTACAGAAAATACAAAGATAACACAGATGCCATAAGTAATCAATTAACTTTAGAACTATGTAAATTCTCAATGACTCTTTTTTTTTTTTTTTGTATTTTAGGGAAGGGTCTGCAGGGTGTTCAAGGTGTCACTACTAGATCAGACTCATAGTGATTCTTCTGTTTACAGCCTCCCAAGAGCTGGGATTACAGGCACGCGCCACCATGCCCAGTCTCAACTGCTGTCTCAGCATGCCTCAGGGGTGGGGCCAGCATGGCAGGCAGGGGTATCGAACCCTGGGCCCCTGCCCTTACTTGCAGGTGGATCACTATGAGTCTGATCTAGTAGTGAGACCCTGAACACCCTGTACACCCTTCCCTAAAATACACACACAAAAAAACCTTCCACATCTTAAAAAAAACAGCATTAGACAGATATGGTTATGCCATATTAATTTTGATACTGTTTAACACAGAGATAGGAGAGCTTACTCATGTGATAACATGAATAAATTGGAAAGTTTAGTCTCAACTTGGATTAAATTCAGAGGCACCTCAGATACTGGGAGAGGACAAACTCCCTAAAGCTAAAACTCAGCTACTGATAAAATTTCTTTACAGGAATATTTGAAGATTTACAAGATTTAGAAACAAAGTTCTCTTCTGTGTCCTCAACTATAACTTAGATATTTTGAAAAGCTCTATTTTGGAAAGAACAAAAAAATAGAACCTCTTGATTTACCAATGAGTCTCTCAAAGCAATTTATTCTCTAATTAATAAAACATTTAATAGGGAACAGAAACTAAGAGATAATGAAAATACGTGAAGATTACTAAAAGAAGAAAATGGAAAGAGTGAATATCTCTTAATTTACATAATATAGCAATTATAAATGATCAAGTACATAATTAGATAATGAGTTATATAAGACAATCTTCTGTAATACAAAATAAGATGTAGGGGCTGGGAAAATAACTCAGTGGCATAAGCACCTGCCTGGCAAGTGCAAAGTTCTGAGTTCGATCCCTGGTACAAACATAAATAAATAAACAGAAATAAAAAAATAAATAAAAATAAGATTTAATGAAATTTTTAAGAAGTTATTACTTTTCTCTTACTAATGATTAAGGTGTAATTTATTCTCATCCTAAATACATCCTAAAATTACATTACAGTTGTTTTAATAATACTTGAGCAATACAATGTTCTTTTTATTTGCTATTCTCCTGTTAGACTAAATCAGAACTTCTTGTATTTAACCATATTTTAATTAATTATGATTATAAATATTCTAACAAAATATTCCACAAATGCTTTTATATAACTACCCTACAAAAGATAATGCAAGGTTTGACTATTTCAGACACACAATGTTTAAATTTCAGGCCACTTTAACACCACAGTACAATTTAATGATTATCCACTGGCAGGCATATAAAATTTATTTTAGTAACAACAACTAACTTTTACCATATTACTTTATACTACTGTACACACACTGTTTTAAAATGTCAGGTTAAATGTAAACACAGACTTGCTTTAATAATCCACGTCTATTCAAGAATGGGTAATAACATTTGCAATCACTGGCTTAAATCATTCTTTCAAAAATGTAAATATTCACCATATGAATACTGACAAAAATATTAAAACACTGGATTTTGGAATCACATTTTAAAATTATATAACTCTAGCTTGTTTTATCATTTTCAATTCACTGATTCACACAAAAGAATCACTTTATGCATACACATACACTATACCTGACAATTCCCAATAATTTTTTGCATTTTTAAAAACAAAAGAAGAAAACTCTTCCCTGCAAAAGTGAATAGTCTTTGTCAAATCTTCACTACGTGTATCATGAGTTCTTCCAAATTTATGAAGAACAGACTCACTGATCTCTCAAGTTTTATCAATAGCATATAATAAAAATTTGTTATTGACGATCTGAACCACCTATCTCTTAAAATGAGAATAAAATATTTATATTTTCTTCCTTCCAAGGATGTGCTTTTGGCTTTTGCCAAAGTCTGAAATTAACATGTTCAACAGTTTTTCACAGACTACACACACACACACACACACACACACACACACACTTAGTCCAACAGCATACAAACCCAAGGAAAGCTATAGAACATGATCTGAACTTATAATTTAGTTTTCAAGAATTTAAAAAATGTAATATTTTTAACATATTATACTGGTATTCCTATACAAAAATCAATGACAATTACTTGTATTAAAAGAAAACAGCTCTACTGTAATGTTACTTTCTATTTTGAAACATACTTACCATTACATTTTCCTTAACAGTTAATATTTTTGTTGAGCCTTCCAAATCTATATCTCTAGTCTAATACATTAATAATTTTAATTATTTCAATTCAATTCTGAAATTTCATTGAGTAAATTAAAACTTGAGTAACCAGAGTAAAGCTTCTCAACAGTGACACTCCGAAATTATTTTTCAAAAAGATTGACCTTATTACTTGTCCTGGCTATATATTCAACCTCTGATTGATTATACATCAATCTCCTGCATAACTGGCAATTTTAGCTTTCACTTACAAGAGATCATTAAGTAGTCTTCAGAAGTGCTCTTCTCATCATCATCATCATCGTCATCATCGTCCTCTTCATCATCATCATCATCTTCGGTTTTTATAGTAACTGTAGAACCAGGAAGACTCCCAGATGTTTGAATCACAGTTTCTGTATCTGAATTGGTTACAAGAACCTCCTCTGACACCATTGTGGGAGAGTCCACTCCTGAAACACAATCTTGGACGATATGCTCTAAGTGTCCACCTGGACCAGTAACAAGATCAGCCACAAAAACTTGTTCAGGCACCCTAACAGTTTCAGTAATGAGTTTGGATGTCAGGATATGATCTGCATCATCTTCCTCTAAATCTTCTTCAATGGCAACATCAGCTTCAAGTACAGCTTCAGGAACAATCACACCTTCTGTGACTACATCAGTCTCTGTAATGATATCAGGCCCGTGGACAACTTCAGCAGCAAGGCCATGGTCAAGAGTTATACCATCATCTGTGACAACATCAGAAACTAATACTGCTTCAGGAACAGAAACAACAATATGATCTCCATCGATATGTGCAGTACCAGCCATTCCAGTCACTATAATACAAACAATTATCCAAAGAGGTAAAGTTATTTTATTAATTAAAAGTGCTGTATTGAATATAGAAAATACTGTAAAATATATATATTTCTTAAACATTAAATAGTCCTTACCAAATATGTCATTCAAAAATGGCCACAATTTAAATACAACAAAAACCATTATTAACTCGGAACGGGGTGAGACAGGGGTGAAGAAATGCTAGTAAAATCTAAATTAACAACGTAAAAATAATATACTTTATTTTCAAGTAAAATATAACTGTCATGAGACATCACTACACTCCAGCATAAACAGCTAAAATTAAAAAATGGTTACAGTATAGGTTGGTGAGGATGTGGAGGAATTGGATCTATAATACCATAGGTTGTTGATGGGAATGTAAAATTTTAAACATACATTCTGTAATACAGTTTAGCAGCTACTGTATTACGAAAATAGACATTCACTTACTGTCGTAATAATAGCAAGCCATAGAATTTTTCCTCAGAAAATTTAAAATATATGTTTACACAAAAAACTGTACATAAAGATTCATAATAGATCAGAATAGTTATTAGTCATAGTAGCAAAAAATTGGAGAGAATCCAAATGTGCTTCACTACATAAATAGTTGGCTAAACCAACTCTGGCACATCCTGACTGGAATACCACTCAGCAATAAAAAGGAACAAATTACTGATAACATCTAACCATCGGAATACATCCCCAGAAAATCATTCTAACAAAAAAAGTCAAAGATTATGACATTATTTAATATATATAAGTGGAGATTTATATAACATTCCCATGATAATCAAACTACAGTGATGAAAAACTTTAGTAGTTGCCAAAGTTGGTGAGGAATATGAAAATACAACGTGATGTAACAGTTACGTATCTTGCTGTGATGGTATTTTTACATAAATATGTGTGTGAAACAAAACTGTATAGTTACTGCATATACACATAAACATGTAAAAATGGAGAAAGTTGAAGATGATATGTAGTTTTACTTAAAAGTAATCCACTAATGTTTATTTTCTAGTTTTGATATTGTTCTAAACAGTTGTATAAGATTGCTCTGATGAAGAAAGGTTAAGGGTAACTGATACGCTAGTACTTTTTCCTACTACCTGTGAGTCTATAGTTATTTCAAAAATGAAAATAGGATATATAGAAGATACTAACACATTCACATGAGTTAATACTAAATTATAAAACATGAAGTATAAACATAAAATTTCCTGAACTTTTTAAGATGTAAGCATTACTATAGTCAAATATAAGGGATATCTTTTGACATCTGATTTAAGGGTAAAATGGTACTTATTTTAGACTAAGATTTAGTATGATAATAGTAAATGTAAAACAGGAACAAGACTTACTTTTTATTTTATATTTTATTTATTTATTTTTGCAGTACCAGGTATTGAACTCAGGACCTTGTGCTTGCCAGGCAAGTGCTTATTCTACTGAACTATCTCCCCGGCCCAAGACTTACTTTTTGAGCAACATGGTACACACTGCTTCCACCTGCTTTATACATATTGTATGAGCAAAAAAATTGTAATGTGGAATTCTAAATTCTGCCACCCTGATGTGGTACAATAAATAAGTTAACAGGGTTTGTACATTTGGCTAAAATAATTTATCTGCATGAAATAATTATGTGCAAAACATTTTCTATGTAATGGTCACTTTCTATAAAGTAGCACCAAAATCTCTAATTGAAATTTATAGGTCAAAATAAATCATACATAAATCAAAATAATTTAATATATTTGTTTATCTTCAACCAAACGATTTTAAGGAACTCAGACCAAGAACTGATAAGCCTAGTACAAGGTACTAGCAGGTTACTGAGACCAAAAACCAAAATATCACTTATTAAATTGTGTCCTTTCCTTTTATCAATTCATCTATTACATTTCATTTACTTCTTAAACAAGGTTATTTATTTGTTGTATACTCATTGTAATCACTAACCATGCACCAACAACCCAGTGTGTGTATGTGTGAGAGAAACCTCATTTAATTCTCAGAACAACTATGTAAAATGACTGTTATTTATATAGGGAGAAGCTATGATTTATAAAACACACGAGCTTGCTTGTGTTTCAAATTGAAAACTGAATTCAGACGGGCTTATTTTTTCAACTTGTCAGTCTAGGGGAGAGTTTGTTTACTTTAGAGACTTTTTTTTTAGAATTAACCTTGGGGCATTACTAGGGGAAAAATTTTAGGAAATAAAACAATGTATCAAATAAAAAACTCCCTTACCTTTTAAATCATGTAGTAACCACACTAAACAGTATTAAGCATTTATTCTACTAGATTATAAATAAGAAAAATTAAAAACAGGAAATTAATGATAACCAAATAACATTAAGAGATAAGTTCTAGTTACAAGTATTTTCCATTTTAATTAAGTTATTAATTCACGTATCTAGAACACCACAAAAGGGGCAATATAAAATGTTATCTGTTACGTCTGTGTGTTGGACTGATGTCTAAAACTATTTTGCTGTTTAAATGTCAAAGTAATAGGCTTTTGAAATTTTAAAATCTTTAAAAAATTATTAAATTTAATGTCACATATTCTAAGGACAACCATTATATTGCAATACCCGAATAACTGTTAAATAATGCATAATGTTCTAAAATTTTATATTTGATCTATCCTTCCACATAAATGCAACACTGAAGACAATATGCAATATAACCATTGTTGAAATCCTATCATTTTTTAATTAAAATTCTGAATCACTGCTAATTTTTTTATTAGTTCTTTTCTCTTTGTTTTTTATTTTCTTTAACAAATACAAAATAAATTGGCCTAATGCTTGCTTGCTTTCTTGGATACAGTGTCTTGTTATGCAGTTCAGACTCAACAGTGATTCTCCCGTCTCAGCCTCCCGAGTGCTGGGATTATAGGCATGCACCACCAGGCCTGGTTTTGGGGCTGGTTTGTGGCATGGCATGTAGTACCGGGGATCGAGCCTGGATTCTTATGTTTGCCAGGCAAGTGCTTAGACCGCTGAGCTATCTCTCCAGCCTGGTCTAATGTGTTCTAAACTAATGTTTCACATTCCATATACAAGAATCTTCCCATAACTCCAACCAAGAACATTATAGAATTTATAGATCTTGATATATAATGGATTTATTGGATTACCATTACCTGTGTATGCTAAACATAATGTTTCCCAAAACTCATGAATTTAAGGGGTTTTAAATATTTAAGTTTTAATGTTAGGATAATTTTAAAGAAAATATACCCAATTTCTAGTAAATGATTAGAATTGGATTAACAGCTCGACAAACTAAACAGAGGGGACTGCATTAAAAACTAAACTTCAAAAAAATCTCTAAAATGTATAAAAGTCTTTACAAGTGCTCTTTAGGTTCAGAACCACTTGATACCTTTTATCTCATAAAATATACAAAAATAAAAACATCTACATATGAAGTTGTGCTCTTTGTATCAAACATAGAAAGAATTCCTGCTTTTAAGATTTCAATAACTAGGGGCCGGGGAGATGGCTCAGTGGAATACGTGCTTCCCTGTCAAGCACAAGGGCCTGAGTTCAATCCCCGTTTCTGCCAAAAAAAAAAAAAAAAAAAAAAAAAAAGATTTCAACATCAATTTGCCAAGCACAAATGAAAATCTAATATATTTTAAGTCAATATCATACCTAACTACAAAATGAGTATTATCCATATTAGCTAGGTTTGATATAATTGTAAATTAAGAGTAGTCCTACCAACCTATAAAAATAGCAGTTAACATCAATTAAGTAAAGAATAAAAACAGAATTAGAAAAATACACCCTTTCATAAAACAACAAAAATACTCTAAGCAGATGAATAATGAAGAGGTACATAACAACAAACAGTGACTTTATACTTTTTTCTGGATAAATAATTTTTGTTTATTAGATTTACTTTAGAAAGAATTTCAAACGATACTACGAAAACAACTATTAGAAACTAGTAATTATTGCCAGGCATGGTGGTGCACACCTGTAATTCCAAGCACTCGGGAAGCCGAGTCAGGAGGATTATTCAGAGTTTGAGACAAGCCTGGGCTACAAAGTGAGCTCAAGGCCAGCCTGAGCTGCATAGTGAGACCCCGTCTCAAACACAAGAAAACAAACAAACTAGCAATTCTTAAACTTTTCCATTTTATCATTTGTATAACAATAGTGAATGACATTTTTGCTTTCAAGCCTATAACATATTTATGTTACTATAACTATGTGTAAGTATGTGCATTTATGTGTATTGTCCTCAATTCAAATGAAAGATATACTATTTATTCTGTGGTTTTAAGTATTCCCTGGAGTTCTGATACATGTCTCCAAGGTCACCATTCTAATATGCAAAGCTCAAAGTCAAAAACAAAATTGTTCTAATCCACAAAAAATACTTCAATAACTCAAATTCATCAACAGATACAGGAAGACAAAATGTGGTTCACCTGTATTATGGAATATCATTTGGCAATAAAAAGAAATGAAGTACTGATATATAACATGAATAACAGTGAAGACATACTAAGTTAAAGAAGTCAGACACAAAAATAAATAAATAAATAAAAAAGAAGTCAGACACAGAGCACATATATTATATAATTCCACTTACATATAAAATACTCAGAATAGGTAAATGCATAGATTAGTGACTGTGAAGGACTGGTGAGAAGAGAGCATAGGGAGTAATGGCCAATGCATATTAATTATGTTTTTTAACAAGATAATGAAATGTTCTAAAATTGGGCAATGGTGATGGTTGTATCATCTCTAAATGTATAATAAACCATTCACTTTAATTCTTTAAAATGCTTGAATGATAATACATATGAATTATATCTCAATAAAAAGGATAATCTATAATGATAAAAATGCAATGAGTTATTGAAATTTTTCAAATTTATTACAGGGAAAAAGCACAATGTCATTAATTCCCATCAGATATTCCCCCTCACTGCACACAGATTTCTCCCATCATATTTCTCACTTTCTGAAGCTGTTCTGGAAATCATCTTATTTTTAGTTGTACTGTCAATATGCCTTGGTGTCCAGAATCAATTCAAAGTATCTGCCTTTCATAGGCATCCTGACTTCTGATTCAGAAGTCCTGTAGTTCCAGATCTGTTGAATAAAGTGGATGAAGGCACACTGTAATATTTTTACAACCTTGCTCTTCTATTGGAAACCACTTGACAGCAACATTCACATATTTTTGATCATGCACCAGGTAAAGACCCTCACAAAAGAGGACCTGGAGAACTGTTTCAGAAAGTAGGAGGCACAATGGAATGTGTTCAAAGTAAGGGGGAAGAGTATTTTGAGGGAGATTAATAGCAATCTGTCTTTTATTATAAATTTTAAATTTAAACATTTATTGTTGTTTATTATCTGTTGTAAATAAAAATATCTCAGTATCCACATTTTATTACCCTAGCAACTAAAAGAAAATAAAATCTTAAGTGTAATAAAGGGTCAATGAAATCTCAAGATATTGAGGAAGAATGATGGAAAGAAAAGGAAGTGGAACAACAAGTAAATATTTGTCATCACTAGACATACTTTGGAAAGAATAACACTTTATTTGCTAACAGGAAACAATAGGAGTGAAGACATACTAGTATTTTACCAAATGCTACAGAATATGTAATGTTTTGCATTCAATGAAGAAAATACTAATTACTTCCATTTTAAAAGGTAGAAGTGTAAAGTGGACATTTCAGCCAAAATTTACCTAGTATACTGAAAGTGTTCTAGTTTTCCAAATATTATTCACTCATTGCTATAAAATTAATAAAAACACATCTAATCTTATTCTTCAGCCCTTTTGTCTTTCTTTTAAAACTTACTCCTACCCAAAACCTTACTTTTTGCTACCTAAAAACATTTCTTTTTTTTTAACATTTCTATTTTTACCATTTTTGTTAGTGCCTAAGCATTACACAGAATGGGTCATGACATTTTCATATGTTTAGGTAACATAATTTGTTCACATTATCTAAATCTTCTAGAATTAACACAATTCACTTATTTTTCTGAGGATAAATCCTCAACAATAAACTACACCAATAACTATAGTTATTCTATATCACCAATAAACTACAGTCTTCTGAAATCTTACCACATTTAATTTTATTGTGCCCAAATTTACTGAGGAAATAGCATGAGAATTTTTTTTTTCTGAACCAGGGGTTGAACTCAGGCCCTTGCACTTGCCAGGGAAGCGTTTATTCTACTGAGCCATCTCCCCCGCCTGTACAGTTAATTATTGAGTTCATGATTTTGGCTATATCACTTTATAAGCATCTACTTTTCTGAATTAACACAAATCCTTACATTTTTTCAACTTCATTTGCAAATTAACTGTTTTTGTTTCAACTTAACTTTTTGAGAAAGTCAATTTAACATTTCCAATAAGTGGGAACTAATAAATACTACCTGAATGTGTAATTTATTATGCAATTACGTTTTAATTTCTAGTAACACATTTCTGTATTCCAAAGTTTCCTTACATCAACTCTCCTACCAATGGTGAGGATGATTTTAAGCAGACTATTGAAACATAGTTTTAATAAGTTCTGCAGATTCATTTTTTTCTAGTAAAGCAAAGTTTTTCTTTATGATTTACTTATTCTTTAACTTATTTTTGATTTGTAGACTACTCTTACCTTTTTTTTCTTTTTTTGGTGGAACCGGGAATTGAACTCAGGCCCTTGCGCTTGCCAGGGAAGCGCATATACCACTGAGCCATCTCCCTGGCCCCTATTCTTACTTTTAAAACAAGAAAAAAGGACAACAAAGAAAATGCTTTACCAAAATCTTGCATAATCATGGTATGGGCCATTCTAGAGTCTGATGTGTGCATTCCAAGACTTCCACCAACTGAGTCCATACTTAGCAAAGTGCATTCACAGATATCTATAAAAAGAAATGGGTTTTAAATATAGTTTAAATACATTTAGCCCAAAGTCAGTTATTTTGAGTAAAAGGAATACAATTGAAATTATGCCCATTAACCAAGTATGCAAAACTTACTATAAAAGAAAAAACCTTGATTAGATGCTTTCTATAACAACCATCAAAAGAAGGAGTAAGTGGAAGAAAACAAAAGATAATAAAGAATAAGGCACAGAATGATGAACCATAGAGAATTGACAGAGAAAGCAGAAGAAAAAAAATACAGGTAGCACTAAAGTTCCAGTTAGAATGTAGATTGTAAAAGAAGAAAAAGAACAAGATGACAACAGGCAATAGTTGAAATATTTATACATTACTAGAGGACTCAGATGTCTAGAATTAGTGAATTTCATCCAGTGGCTCGTATCCATTTCTTCCAGACCCAGATCAGCCCTCCTGTGGACCTCTGCAGATAAACTTGTATTCACCTTTGGCTCCTGGGGTTCTACGTATAGTGTAAATGTTATATCCCAGTTTCCCTGGAGTTCTTTCAACCAGTAAGCACTTCTGGTTTCACTGTACTACATTCTCTTGTCTCACAGTTTTGAGGACTCATGAAATATGTCTGCTTCCTAAATATGATAAAGATAAAATCAATCACATACAAACATTTAGGAAGTTGTTTCTGAGCATATCATTTACTCATAATTATACAGCTGATTGTTTTCAGCAGTGATTATTAAACTCATGCTAGCCCCATGGTGGTTTTGAAAATAAATTCAACCTATTTAAATCAAATTTAATTCTCCTATATTAATCCAGCTGTAGGGAACATAAAACCAGATGCATGAATTATAATTGAATATATGTATTTTCCTATCAAATATAATATTCCAAGTAAATAACCCAAAATACCCATTTTATAAAGCAGCTACATCATTTTTTCTTAAGAGTGTTTAATAAACAGCTATACAGCACAAAACATGAGGTCATACATCCATAATGCAAGTTTTACAAAGTTGTCATGTAAAACAAAATATATGTTAAGTACTGGGGGAGTACTATGGAGAACTTTTTTTCTTGCTTTAAAAGTCTAGAGCAGTAATGGTGAACCTTCTAGAGCTTTCAATTATACAAACAGCTCACTGTGTCACATATGCTGTAGGTTTACCCCACTGGTCTAGAGGTATACAAGTAGAAGAAGAGTCTCATTGAGTAACTCCTTATCAACACTTCAGTTGTTTGCATAAATATGTTCCAACATTAAATGGCGTAACTCCACGAAGCATAGGATTTCAACAAAATTATTTTATCTCTTTGGAACAAATTTAGTTATTCATAAAAATTCTTAGCTGCGTTTTATATACTTTCAAATGCCCATTGTTTTCTGCTTTGCTATTATGTAAAAAGGAGGCCAACAAGCCAAGAGAATTTACAATAAATTGCCTGTACACTAATAAACTAAATTGCCATAAGAACATACTTTTAGCCTTTAAAAGAGTTTATTTCTTGGATTTTCACTTTATCAACTGCTTTATCACATAATAGAACAATTACAAATACCTTAAAACATTTAAGTACAAAATAAATATTAAACGTAATTTGTTAATCACCTTTATGTGAGTGGCTTGAACAAACTGTAGATTTTCTTACATATTATAAAGTGAAATCTGCAGCAATTTCTTTTTATTTTTCCTTCTGAATTATGTTATTTTCTTTGGGAAAACATTGTCTTTACCTATTGTAAAAACACACTCAAAATTAGATATTTTAAAGTATTTTATAACAAATCTCTTACACAAGTTAGGAATATTTTTCTTTTCACTTCAACTTACAAGGTGAGGTTGGAAAGAAATCATAAACTCAGATCTGTGTTTACCTAAAAATCAATCAAAAGGATGCCAGTAGAAACAATGTTACTACGTTATTTCGATGTAAACAATGTTATTACTTACAATTCAATGACTCATACTAAAAATCTTCGGCAAAGGACATTTTAAAAATCACTAGGAACACCTTATTTTGGAAAGTGAAAGAACCAAGGGCAAGGTTTATCCTTGCCAAATCCATACAGAAAAATCTTCCTACTATTCAAGTGAAGTGTAAAATTACAACACGGAGTACCACTATTAGGGAAGTTTCACGCTCTGTGAAAACCAAATAAAACTCGGAGCACCTTTTTCCCATATAGGAAGTTATAATTCGATCAATAATAAATGAAGTAGGAAACAACATGGTGTTAAGTATTCGATAAACACTAGACACTAGGCTTCTCAGTCTTTTCAAGAGTGTCATCTTACATCCTCCCTAATTGAAGGTAACCTACCAAGTAAGCTTTGATCAAGAAAAACATCTTTCCATGGATGCACGGCAAACAGAAATCACAAAAGAAAATCAAATGTGTATTTGTCTCCTCTAAACATAGCTCATTCAGGACCAACACTCTAAATGATGTCAATAGGGTGGAAGGAGAAAAAAATGGTAAGGCGGCAAAGCAAGACAATGTGAAAGTAGTATTTGCAGAGATAGGAGACAAAGGAGCCCTGGCAAGTAGCAGTATTGCAGCCTTGGATGCAGACCTCTTCCCGCATAAGTCTCCCTTTCCCGCGACCATGCCAAGTTTCAATCATTTTAAGCAGAATGTACACTCGGGCCCTCTGAGATTTTACCCATCTGACTGCATCTTAAGCCAAACAACAGAACCTTCGCAGTGGGAAAGAAGCAAACTGGGAGATAAGGATACCCTTCCCCTCCTCCCTCAAATCACTTGGTGCAGCGGTCGCAGCCGCTGCTGCCCGTGCTGTTAGACCCAGCCCCTCAGCCTCCTCTGGCTCGTTCGTCCTGTTACGTGGGAGACTGCTGGGAACTAAAATGGTGGTGTTTAGTGGAGGCGACAGTTGCTGCACACAGCCACCCCTTTCCCCACCCCCTACCTTCGCCAAGACTGCTTCTAACCCCTATTCCCGAAATGCGTGATTCTGTGCCACTTCCTCGCAAATGCTGCCATTCCTAGTACACTGCAAAGGTTACCACAAGCGCCAGGCAGGAGACGTGTTCGACGCGGTGGGGGGCGCAAGTGAAGGGGGGGGGGCTCGCTGAGAAAAATGCCAAGAGGACGCTGCAGTATTATTCACGTCAACGTTTTGTTTTCCGCCATTTTCCTGTCACCCGAAAGCACCGACGGCCTCAACGACGGCTCTAGCTACCCGGAATTCTGCCCTATGGGAAGAAATTGGCTGAGGGGCGAAGCCTCACTCTGCTCAATTTCACTACCCCGTGCCTGCGGCTCTGCAAACAGTAAAAGCTGTTCGCCCTAGGGTGAGGGAAAGCTTAGTGACTAGACGTCACTTCCATTGTTCTTTTCACCCTACACTGTACGCTGGATGGGAGCTTCTCCCCTCACGCTAGAGATACAGAGCACGGGAAACAAAGTCCCCCTAGGCTCTCTTGGTTCACCTTACCTGCCCCTCCGCCTCCGCCGCCGCCTCTCCCTCCGCCGCTCCTGCCTCCGCCAGCACCGCCAGTCGGACTGAAACCGCGTTCCAGATTGCTGCGGGGGGCAGCTGTGGATCCGCGAGGTCCTCACATTCGGGTTTCCGAGGTTCCACAGCCAGAGCCAATCACAAACTAATCTGCGTCTCGGAGGCGCGCCCCCTCGTCCTCCTTTATACTGCTGCTGACTGCTGAGGTTGCATTACGTCACGCTACTCTTGCTGCAGGGTAGGGGGCCTGAGGGGGAGCACGCGCAGGCGCGCGAGACCTCCAGAGAGCCGCGCGGGGTTTGCGCTCCAGACCCGCTTACTCGCAGCCTGCGCTGCAGCGCGGGTCGCGTCGAAATGCGCAGGCTCAGATCTTGGCGCGCCACTGAGGAGTTTCCGTGGGAAGATTTTTCTGTTTTCCAGGTTTCCCAAGACGAAAAGTGGGAGAGGGGGATCAGTAAGGAAATGGCCACTTACTGAACCTCTAATAGATGTTACATGGCGTTCCTATATCGTCCCTAGCCTTGAGAATTTGACACATTAGGCTTGGACAGATAAGAGGGATAACTCTATCAATCAAACCTTTGTTTTGTACTAACTCACCCGCTTTCCCTTCATTTTTATATTTCCTAGTGTTAGACAATTTGTTACTTCTTCAGTGTGTCGCTTTCAGCTTCTGTCTGCCTAACGTAGGAGAACAATGAGAATTTTAGTGCATGAGTGATGAAGAAAAGAGTAAGGAGATGTGGCACAAAGGTATATAGGACTAGATTACATTTGCAGTGTCTTTGTGAATTTAGTATTGATTTATAATAATTTGAAATAAGCAGAAGTATTAAAGAAGGAAAGCATAGGCTACTTTGGGGAAAAGGTCACTCATTAACTTTCTGTAAATAATTTGAATATAAGGAAAATATGTTACTGTCCTAGATTATTTAGTTTTTCCAGATGTCTGTAATTTACTATGTGATTAGCAACATTGAGAAAAAAATTACAGAAGGCAAGACGTGAAATCCCTAGCACAGTATCTGTGTGGAAGCAGCAGCTCAGGAAGTGAAAACTTTATCTGTAAAGGGCAAGTAATATTTTAGCTTTGCACCTTATAATCCCAGCATTTGGAAGGCTGAGGTAGGAGGCTCCTTGTGAATTCGAGAACAGCCTGGGCTACCAAGTGAACTCAATGCCAGCCTGAACTGTGTAGTGACATGTTGTTTCGAAAAGAAGTAATAATAGTCTAATAAATAAATATTTTAGTTTTCTAAATATGTGGTAATATTTTTCTTTATTTACAGGGACTCTAACCTAGAGCCTTATTCATGGGACTCTAACCTAGAGCCTTATGCATGATAGGCAAGCATTCTGCCAATGAGCTACACCCCAGCCCAATAAAGTATTATTGAGAGACATAAGGTCTCTATCACAACATCTGGATTCTGGTGTTGTAGTACCAAATCAACCACAGACAATATATACACAAATGAGCATGACTAGGTTTAAGAGAACTTTATTTATAGACAGTGACATTTGCATTTTATTCATTTTCATATGTAATGAAAGAATATTTATTGAATTTTTTCAAGTATTTAAAAATATGAAAACCATTATTACTTTCAGACAATAGTGCAGATTTGCCCTGTCAGTCAGCTGTGGCTTCATAGATGTCATTTATTTATACTATTTCCTTCTCATATGAAGAAATATATTTTCAGGGGTGCCTTCCCATGTATCATACTTGTCTCTATTGTATACTCTGACAACTTAATGAACTTTTTCTAGTGACTTCCAACAGAATACTACACAGCAGAAAAAATGTGTGGTGTTTTTGTATCAGTTACTTTTGTGAATATTAGAGATAATGTTTAAAACTGGCCAAACTGTTCTGAAAATTCTGTCTCCTTTATATTTGTGAAATTGATCCCTTTTTCAGTTCCCAATATTATTACTTTGCTCAGATTTACATCCTTTCTTGCCTGCATTACTGTGACACTCTGATAAGTAGTTCACTCAACAAATCTTGAAATTAAAAAATCCACAGATCAGGAAAAGGTATCAAATTGAGCCTCCCTACACCATTCTGACTTCAGTTGAGGCTCTCACCAAATGAAATTGTTCTAATACCTTTCAGACTTATTTCTCTACTATAAGTTTATTATACTTGATACCTTTTACAGTATAGTCTACATCCCCACAGAGTTCATTCACATGACCAACCAAGCCAACCTGATTATTTCATTCTTTCTGCTAAAACATTGCCATCAACTTCTTACTGGAAGTAAAAAATGACTCACAGGCAAGGACAGAGGTGTAGGACTCTTAACTGGTAAACAATGGGGAAGATCATACATTAGGTCAATGTTTTTAAGAAGGAAGCTGACTACAGTGAACTGTTAAACATAACAGTTTATGCCATTTTTAAAACTGTTGAATCCGAGTGGAGCGAGTAAGCTGAGCAGTTCGCTGTTTGCGTCTCGGAAACCAGTAGCGCTTGCAGCATGACTGACCAACTGACTGAAGAGCAGATTACAGAATTCAAAGAATCTTTTTTACTATTTGATGAGGATGGTGATGGAACTACAACAACAAAGGAGTTGGGAACTGTAATGAGTTCTCTGGGGCAGAATCCCACAGAGGCAGAGTTGCATGACATGATCAATGAAGTAGATGTGAATAGTAATGGTACAACTGACTTCTCTAAATTTCTGACAATGATGGCAAGAAAAATGAAAGACAGAGAGTGAGAAAAAAATTAGAGAAGCATTCTGTGTATTTGGTAAGGATGACAATGGTTATATTAGTGCAGCAGAGCTTTGCCATGAAGAGGTTGATGAAATGATCAGGTAAGCAGATATTGATGGTAATAGCCAAGTAAACTATGAAGAATTTGTACAAATGATGACAGCAAAGTGAAGACATTGTACAGAATGTGGCTACTTCCTTATACAAATTTGTTTATTTGCCTTTTCTTTTTCTGTAACTTATCTGTAAAAGTTTTACCCCTACTGCCAAAAAAAATGCGTGTATAATTAGGACTTCATTCCTCCATATTTTCTTCCTTTATCTTATTGTCATTGTCCTGAAACCTTATTTTAGAAAGTTGATCAAGTGACATGTTGCGTGTGGCTTATTCTGGATAATCCTTTCTGCACATATAAACTTAGATGGAGTTGGTCAAATGAGGGGACATCTGAGTTATGCCTTTTTGAAGTAGTTTTCCTAGGAATTGTCAGCATGTTGTTGATGAAGTGTGGAGCTGTAACTCTGCGTGGGTATGGAGTCAACAATATGTACTTAAAAGTCTCACTATTGCAAAATGGGTGTATTATCCAGGTATTCGTACACTATCTTTTTGTACTGCTGGTCTTGTACCAGAAACATTTTCTTTTATTGTTACTTGTTTTTTAAACTTTGTTTAGCCACTTTAAAAAAATCTGCTTATGGCACAATTTGCCTTAAATCCATTCCAAGTTGTATATTTGTTTTCCAATAAAAAGTTACAATTTACTTCAAAAATTAAAAAAAATTAAAAACTCTGTTGTTTTGTATATCCATGCTTTTTTGTTTTAATTTTCCTACAAGTTTTAAGACTAACAATATTAATTAGGTGCTATAAACTATAATTTATATCTTGCTTTATTTTGTAGCTAGTTCTCTGCCCAAGCTTACACTTGTAATTTTATCAAATTAATAGTGGTTTATAATAGTCTAATGTGGTGTACTTACAAATCAAATTTTCTTATTTTTCTTCCTCATATGATTCTGGAGTCATAGTTTAATATCAGCTTTATTCATTTAATATAAGCCTCATCTATGAAAACTTCCCCAATTTTGCTTTCACTGTACTGTAGACAACTACCAGGGAAATAATCTAACATACATAACATAATCGTATTCTAGGTCATCTAGAAGACCATCTTATAATTGAATACTGCTATAGGATACTGTCAACACTCACATTCATATATATATTTATATTTATGTTTACAAGCATGCTGAAACAAGATAGTTCTATGTTGATTTGGGGTTGATTTGGAATAAAGAAGTTAGAATTTTATAAATTTTATAAATTTAAAACATGAGGATGATGTTTGCTCCTTTTTCATCAACTATCTGGTCAATCGAAATATTCTGAGAATCCCACCTCTGTATGTAAAAAAAATTCTGGGTAGTTAGAGTAGCAAGTGAAGTGAATAGCCTATAGCATAGAATGAAGCAAGAATCATATTTGTGTGTTGAGAAGCAATTTAGTTTCAGCAAGGCAACCTGGTACATAACATTAAATTTATGCTTTTAATTTATTAGTCTTGTTATTTATTGTTTGATTATATAATTATATAACCATTATTAGTCTCAAACATGTTTCTACATTTCTCCACTCTTGTTCATTTTAAGTAATATCATAGAAAATTGATTTAAATTAATATTGAAGGAAACAATTTCCCTTTTATAAAAGTCTGTAATAAAAAATCAAAACAATTTACTAACAGACTATAAATATTATTCCACACAAAAAAAATACTAGGACTACTTCAGGGGAATAGCCAATTAAGGGGTTAGACAGGAAATAAATAAGATGTGATCATGTCCTTTTCATATGTCATAGAACAAAGAATCCACCACAGACTAATGTGGTCATGCCAAAAGTACATAGGATTGTCAAAAATAATAGTAATTATGAAAAGATGTACAATTTATAAGGATTCATGAATTAATTAAGGATACTAAGAGATTCTTGTACTCCCAGTATTTCATACATAGAAAATCGACTCCATACTAACAGCAATAAAAAATAATAATTCATCATTTCTTTCTACTTTTCCTGTATGAACTATGTCAGGATAACCAAATAGCCCTAGTTTCATGAGAGGGCATTCACTTCTTTTGCACAATAACTATAGCAAATCATAATTTTACCTCTACTGAAATAACATCTAAGTGGAGATTATCAGTGAGTGAAGATGAGATGGAAGACTAATATGAAACTTTATGCTTAGCCTGATGTCACCTGACTCTAAACTTTCTTATCACTATCTTCATAATTATTCAGTACTTTTTGTTTTAGCTGACCTAATAGGTGCATAGTGGTAAAGCACTGAGATCGTAATTTAGTTCCTGGTAGCTAGTGGCATTGAATACATTTTCTTATGCTTATTTGTCACAACATATTTGGTAAAGTATCTCTTCCAATTCTTTCCCCACCTTTTATTTCTTACTGTTGAATTTGGAAAAAAATTTTAAAAAACGTATTTCTGGATAAGAGTTCTGTATCAAATATGTGATTTGCTTAAGTAGTCTACATATTATTACCTGGCCCTTTCATTCCCTTTACAGTGTTTTTGGCAAAGAAAAGGTTTTTGAATTTGATGATCAATTTATAAATTTTTCTTGTAAACATTGTGATGCAGTGTCAATTTTAAAAAGGAAGATAATCTATTTTTTGTAAAAGATTTATATTTTAGTTTTACATTTACATCGATGAGCAATTTTTAGTTAAATCTCTGTGTAAGAAATGGGTCTTAGGTTGAGATTCATTTTTAAGAGTATACATGTCCAACGGTTCCAACAATATTTGACATAAACAATCTTTTCTCCAATGAATTACTTTTGCACTTTTGTAAGAATAAAACAAGTAGAGTAAAAGCGAGAGGATGATGGACATTGAGAGAATAAGGAAGAAGGAGAGACAATGGTGTCAATGGATTATCTATTGCCACGCTGCAGCCCAGCAGGGCTACCGTGTTTACACTGCCCAACTAACTCAAGGATATGCACAGATTCCCCAGGCATATGGGCAACAAAGCTATGGAACTTATGGACAGTCTAATGACGGCTGTACCCAAACTCAGACCACTGCCACCTATGGGCAGATGGGCAGATTGCAGATGCAACTTCTTAGGGACAGCCTCCCACTGGTTATACTACTCCAGCTGTCCCCCAGGTGTATAGCCAACCTGTCCAGAGTACAGCGCTGGTGCTTATGATACCACCACTGCTATGAGAGTTCATTCCATCAGTGACCACCACCCAGGCTTCTTATGCAGCTCAGTCTGCATGCGGCACTCAGCCTGCTTACCCAGCCTATGGGCAGCGGCCAGCAGCTACTGCACCTGCAAGACCGCAGGATGGTAACCGGCCTACTGAGACTAATCAACCTCAGTCTAGCACAGAGGGATATGACCAGCCCAGCCAACGCTATGGACAGAGTAACTACAGTTATCTCCAGGTTTCTGGAAGCTACCCAATGCAGCCAGTCACTGCACCTCCACCCTTTCTTCCTACGAGCTATTCTTCCACACAACTGATTAGTTATGATCAGAGCAGTTACTCTCAGCAGAAAACCTATGGGCAGCTGAGCAGCTATGGACAGCAGAGTAGCTGTGGTCAACAAAGCAGCTATGGGCAGCACCCTCCCACTAAGTTATCGCCCCAGACTAGATCCTAAGGCCAGGCTCCAAGTCAATATAGCCAACAGAGCAGCAGCTACAGGTAGCAGAATTCGTTCCATCAGGACCACCCCAGTAGCATGGGTGTTTATGGGCAGGAGTCTGGAGGATTTTCCAGACCAGGAGAAAACTGGAGCATGAGTGGCCCTAATAACTGGAGCAGGAGAAAAGGGGGATTTGATCGTGGAGGCATGAGCAGAGGTGGGCAGAGAGGAGAGCTTACAGTGGAATGGGCACTGGAGTGTGAAGTGGCTTCAATAAGCCTGGTGGACCCATGTATGAAGGACCAGATCTTGATCTAGGCCCTCCCATAGATCCTGATGAAGACTCTGACAACAGTACAATTTACATGCAAGGACTAAATGACAATGTGACACTTGATGATGTGGCAGACTTTTTTAAGCAATGTGGGGTTAAGATTAACAAGAGAACTGCGCAATTCATGACCCACATCTACCTGGTCAAGGAAAGTCCAAAGGTGATGCCACAGTATCCTATAAAGATCCAACTCCCAAGGCTGATGTGGAGTGGTTTGACTGGAAAGATTTTCAAGGAAGCAAACTTAAAGACTCCCTTGCTTCAAAGAAGGCTCCAATGAACAGCATGCGAGGTGGCATGCTGCCTCCTGAGGGCAGAGGGATGCCACCACAGCTCTGTGGAGGTCCAGGTGGCCCTGGAGGTCCTGGGGGTCCCATGGGTTGTATGGGAGGCTGTGGAGGAGACAGAGGAGGCTTCCCTCTAAGAGGCCCCTGGGGCTACCTTAGAAACCACTCTGGAGAAGGAAACGTCCAACATCCAGCTGGAGATTGGCAATGTCCCAATCTGGGTTGTAGAAACCAGAACTTCACCTGGAGAACAGAATGCAACCAGTGTAAGGCCCCAAAACCTGAAGGCTTCTTCCCATCACCCCTCTAATCCCCAGGTGGTGATCGTGGGAGAGGTGGCCCTGATGGCATGCGGGGAGGAAGAAGTGGCTTTATGAACTGTGGTGGTCCTGGTGGAATGTTTAAAGGTAGTTGTGGAGACAGAGTTGGTTTTGTTGGAGGAAGATGAGGTGGTCCAGAGGGCCGTTTTGGACCTTTGATGGAACAAATGGAAGGAAGAAGAGGTGGACGTGGAGAACCTAGAAAAATGGATAAAGGTGAGCACCATCAGGAGTGCAGAGAGCGGCCCTACTAGACACAGAGACCCCGCAGAGTTGCATTGACTACCAGATTTATTTTTTAAACCAGAAAATGTTTTAAACTTAAAATTCCATATTTATAATGCTGGCTACAACATCATGATTATTCCCTGTCTGTACTTTAGTATTTCTCACCATTTGTGAGGAAACCTTAAAACAAAGTAAATGGTAAAAAGGACAACAACAACAAAAAAAAAAAAAACCAAGTAGCCATGTTCATTTAGGTATATATCTGTTGTATTTATTAGGCTCCATTGATCTGTATATCTATCACTTCGTTGATACCACTATATCTTAATTACTTCAGCTTTGTAGTACCTCTTAAAATTGGATAGTGAATTTCCTCCACCTTGTTCTGTTTTTGTTCAGTACAATTGGTTTCTTTACATATGTTTTATTTTTAAAACTTTTAAAGAGAATAAAAATAATGAAATTTAAAAAACATTAGAAATGATACACAATTTCACTAAACAGGATGATAGGAATTCAACAATGGTTGTTATATTGTGTACTGTTGTCTTCAAATTAGTTGTTCAGATTGCCAAATATAAGCTTGCATAAAATCTTAAGCATTAACTGTTCCTTTCAATAAACCAGCAAAAATCAGGAGTACAATTATCCAAGCTATCGTGTGTGTGTGTGTGTGTGTGTGTGTGTGTGTGTATACAGTATTAGCTTTTCTACTTCCTATGACTTTCCATATAAATTTTATCAGTTGCGTATATCTCCAAAACTTCTGTTGGGAATTTAATTGATATTATATTAATATATAGACTGCTTTAGAGAAGGATTAACATCTTTATTATGCTTGCAATTCATGAGCATGACACGTCCATTTATATCTTGTATTTATTTCATCAGCACTTTTTGCATATTTGGCATGAACATCTGGCCTACACTTCATTGCATTTATACCTAAGTATTTTCAGTTTTAGTAGAACTTTAAAATGTGACATTTTTAGAACACTTAATTCAATTTTTATTTTTTATTAGTGCATGTTTGCATTACCTAACAGCTAAATTAGTTTTGGAGAGTTGGTACATGCACATAACACATCTTAAATCTTTTTTATTGCTTTTCCCTTCCCTCTCAGTCTCTTTTCTTAATGGGTGTTTGAAATTCTTTCAATTTACAATCATAATGTGGACGAGATACATCATATTACAGCTTGTCTCTTTCTAATTCCCTTCACCTGTCCTCCTCTGCCCCCCTCCTCCTGAAATTCCCCTATCCACCTTTTTATACTTGTTTATATTGTTTATCTTAGATAATGTCATGGCATATAGAGGTTACATTTTTGTAGTTACTTGTTTCCTGCACATGGCATATCCTTATTCTTATTTCCCCTTCTCCTCCTCCTCACCCCTGGCCTTTTTTTCAATTGGATCACTTCCATATGCAAGAGATCTGTGTCAATTCATCCCTTTCTATCTATCCTTCACCATTTTCTTTGTCTGTACTTCTTTTCTAATCCTTATTCCTTTTGTTCCTCTCTTGTCTCATTGCTCTGGCTAATGTTTCTAAAACTATATTGAATAGTTATATTGTGTACTGTTGTCAAATTAGTTGTTCAGATTGCCAAATATAGGCATGCAAAAAATCTTAAGAACTATTCCTTTCAATAGACCAGCAAAAATCAGATGTGTAATGACAGGAATGGAAACAATAGACATACTTGTCTTGTTCCTGATTTTTTTTTTATTTTTGTATTTTAGGGAAGGTTCTACAGCGTGTTCAGGGTCTCACTACTACATCAGACTCATAGTGATCTGCCTGTCTACAGCCTCCCACTAGCTGGAATTACAGGCAGGCGCCACCACGCCCAGTCTCAGTTGCCATCTCAGGATGCCCCTGGGGATCGAACCCTAGCCCCTGCGCCTGTTTGCAGGCACTTTAATCTGCTGAGCTATTTGGCCAACCCTTATTCCTGATTTTTAAAGTGAAGGACTTCTGTTTATCACTTTTATCAGGTTGAAATATAGACCATCTTTTCCAATTTTATGCACTGTTTTGATCATGAATGAGTGTTAGACTTTGTCAAAAGCTTTTTCTTATCTAATGAGATGATCATGGGTTTTATTCTTGGCTCTATTGATGTGATCTGTTACATTTATGGATTTGAATATGTTGAACCATCTCTTCAATTCTGTGATGACTCCCACTTGGTCATGATGTGTAATCTTGTGGACAATTTGCTGTATTTTGTGTGCTATTATTTTATTGAAGATTTTTGCATCTATATTCATTACAGAGATTGGCTTGTAGTACTCTTTTTTATTTGGATCTTTCTCTGGTTTTGGAATCAGAATAATACTTGCCTCCAGTAATGAGACTGGGAGAATTGCTTCCCTTTCAATTTCCTTGAAGAATTTGAGGAAATTGGGGTTAAATTTCTTGTAGATTTCTTGTAGAATTCAGCTGTGAATCCATTGGAATCTGGGCTTTTCTCTGTTGGTAGGAGTTTTATTATATTTTTAATTTTGTTTCCTGTTGTTGGGTTATTCAGAGTTTGTATATCTTCTTGACTCAGCTTTGGCATTTCGCATGTATCTAGGAAACTGTTCATTTCCTTTTTTTTTATTGTATCCTGTGGGAATAAAGATTTTGGAAGTAGGTATTGAGGATCTTCTGAAATTCTCTAGGGTATGTAGTGATTTTGCCCTTTTCATTCATTATTTTGATAAGATTGTCTAAGGCTTTATCAATTTTATTTATTCTTTCCAGGACTAACTCTTTGATTCATTTATTCTTTGTATTGTTTTGTACATCTTCACTGCATTAATTTCTGCTCTAATCTTTATAATTTTCTGCCATCTTTGGACTTTTGGCTTGACTTGTTCTACTTTTTCTAGTAGCTTGAGGTGTAGCATAGCATTATTTATTTGTGCTTGTTTTATTTTCCTAATGTGAGCATTTACCACTATAAAGTTTCCTCTTAAGACAGCTTTCATTGTATCCCACAAATTCCACTAAGTTGTATCTGCATTTTCATTTGTAAATGTTTTTTATTTTTTTCTTTAACTTCATCTGTCACCCACTGGTTGTTTAGGAGGATGTTACTTAATTCATATGTGCTTATGCTGTTTTTGTGGTTTCTTTTGTCAATAATTTCCAGTTTCACTGCACTGTGGTCAGATAGTATGCATGGGATAATTTCAACTCCTTTTCATTTACTTGAGCATGCTCTCTGTGTTAGCAAATGGTCTATTTTGGAGAACAACCCATGTGCAGCTGAGGAGTATATTCTGTTGTTACTGGGTAAAACACTCTGTAAAGGTCTACCAAGTCAATTCCTTTACAAGTTTGGTTTAGTTCTGTTATTTCTTTGCTGATTTTTTGACTAGTTGATCTATCTCTTTGTAACAGTGGCATGTTAAAGTCCCCTGTTACCATTGTAGTAGTATTCATTTGACTTATCATGTCTGTTAAAATTTGTCTTATGTAGATGGGTGCTCCTACATTGGGTGCATATATATTTGTAATTTTATCTCTTCCTCTTTCAGTTTTCCCTTAACAAGTATGTAGTGACCTTTTTTATCTCTTTGAATGATTTTTGCTTTGAACTTTATATTGTCAGCAACCAGTAGAGCTCCCCCTGCTTTTTTCTGGTTTCATTTGGCATGGACAATTGTTTTCCATCCTTTGACTTTTAATCTGAATTTCTTTTTGAGTTAAATTTTTTTCTTGTATGCAGCCTATTTTTGGATTGTGTTTCTTAATTCACTCTACTACTTTGTTTCTTTTGATTGGTGAATTGAGATTGATTACATTGATAGCTATAACTGATAAATATTGACTTATCTTTGTCATATCATTTTCCTGATGTAAGTTCCTTACTTTTTCCCTGTTTTCAATTATTTCCTGTTTTGTGGTTCCTTTATGTTATTGTTCTTGAAGCTGTGGTTGTTTCTTTCTCTTTTTAGAATATCTGTCAGCACTCTTTGTAGGGTTTGTTTGGTGGTCATGAAATTTCTTCAGTTATTCATCATGGAAGGTTCTTATCTCACCATTGAATTTGATAGTTTCGCAGGGTACATCAATCTGGGTTGGAAGTTATTTTCTTGGAATACTCAAATACTTTACTCCAAGCTCTTCGTGATTTGGTGGTTTGTGTTAAGAAATCTGTCATGATTCTGATGGGCTTTCCATTGTAGGTAATCTATTTCGTCTAAGAGCTTTTATTATTTTTTTCTAACAGCTTTTAATATTCTATTTTTTCTGAGTTTCTGAGATCTTGATTATTATGTTTCCAGGTATAGATTTATTTTGATTGTGGCTATTTAGAATTCTGTAAACCTTGATTAACTGTCTTTTAGATTCTCTTCTCATGTTTGGAAATTCTTCTGTTAGTACTTCTGCAAAAAGTATTTTTGTGTCACTTGTGTTGTCTCCTGCTGTTTTGTTGACATGTATTATTCTTACATTGTTTTTCGTTGCATCATCTTTTAGCTGTTGAGTTGTTATTTCCTGGTTTCTTGTTATTTATAAGAGATGTTTCCTTTCTTGTTCATTAGCTGCACCACTATCTTCAAGGTCTGAAAGTCTATCTTCAGTTTTGTTCAAGTGGTTTTGCCAAATTTCAATGGAATTTTTAATTTCTTAGATATCCATTTGAATCTACTTTATGCATGCTAATTCTTTCCTGTATTGTTCATTCAGTGTTTCCATCATTTTTCTATTCTCCTCTATTTATTATTTACGTCTTGTTTAGCTATGCTGAACAGTTCTTTCGTGATTGATGTCACTTCTTTTTTGACCTGATAGATTATTTCTTACTTCTGATCTTATTTCTTCTATACCCTGAAGGACTTGTTTCTTTAGTTCAATTGCTATCATTTAAAAGATCTCAGCTATGTGTTTTCCAAGTTCTTGTATGTCCTTTTCTCCTGGATTTGTTCTTCATGGGTTAGAGGATTGAGATTGCCTGTTGTTGTTGAATTTTGGCATTTTTGAAGCTCCCAACACTGACCCAGACTTAGCAGTGGTGGGAAAGCAGTGGAACATCAGTCAGTAAGGTTCCCCATTCAGTGGGGAGCAGGGTAGAATTCACCAATGCTCTCCCTACTAGTAGGTGCGACTGACCAATGCTCTACAAGGCTTCAATGCAGGTGGTAAATGTGTACTGCATTTACCAGAATCTCACGGGTGACCCAGAATCCTCTTACTTTCTTAAAAGGTTGGACTAGTGCCAGCACAAGGTCCATATTGGCATGCTGGGTCCCAAGGAATGGAGCTTACTAGTGTCACACCAGCTTCCCGGCACCCTCCAAAGTTCTTAAATGATTGGACTAAGCATGTGGAAAGATCTGTGCCTGCACACTGTGGTTCCCCTGGATCATAGCTCTCCAGAGTCCTGTGGGCCACCCAAAGCAAGTTATCTTTTTTCTGAACATCCTTTTCCCCTTTTTACTCTAGCTTCTTGAGAATCTAAAGCCAAGAAAATGAGTGGTATAATGCCAATGAGGAGTAAAATATCAGCTTCATACGGCAGCATTTCTTTTAATGTCATTATATGCTCAAGCACCTAAAATAATACCTAGTATGTAGTAGAAGCCTCAATATATATTTGCTATCTCTATGAACAACTGGATGATAGATGAATGCCTTAAAAATCAAAGGTAAGTGTAACATTTAGGATAACAGGAGAGGAAATGGTTTAACATGATGTTCAAGGAGAATGTCTAACCGAACTTTAGGATAATTGATTTGAGAAATATGAAAAGTAAACTTCTAGTTGAACTTTAGGGAAAGCAATGTTTTCATGAGAAAGCTAGGCTTTCTAAGCATGAAGGTGAACAAAATTTCAGAAAACAGTTTGAGAATATAGAGAATCTCTAATAGCAGATCTTAGTAGAAACTATAGAAGAGTTTTAGAAATTTGGAAAGATGCCTGTGGAGATAGCTCAGAGGTATAAGCACCTGCCTATCAAGCACAAGTATCCACATTCAATCCCCAGTACCACATGCCATGCTGGCCCTGGAACCTCGAGCACACTGCACAGGCCACCAAAACTGGGTTTTGGGTGTGGTGGTGCATGCCTGTAATCCCAGCATGCGGGAGGCTGAAACAGAAGGATCACTACTAGTCTGAGCTGTGTAACAAGACCCTATAACAAATAAATAAATAAATAAATAAATAAATAATTGTAAAAAAAGAAAATTGGCAAGAGGTAGAAATATATAGAATGAAATGAATAGGCAGAGTTATATGGGGAACATAGCTTAAGGATTTGGTATTTCTAGATTTCTTATGTTGGCTGAAGTAAAGAAAGATAAAAGACAAATGTGATGATCCTAATGAATTTGAAGTAGATTAGCTGAAAGGCTGTGAGTATTGGTACAGTGCAAAAGAAATGTAGATCTTATAAGCAGCACAGAGAGTGATGAGGCCAGTTCTTCATTCATGTAAAGAAAAGGTAGAGGCGAGCAAACGACAGGGGTTAGCTCCCTCCCTTCTGGTGAATAAGGAGCTCAGAGTTCCTCAGAGTCTTATGTTGAATACCAGGATTCCTTTTGACTGCTACCAAAGGTGAATAATTTAGGAAAACAAGTATCTCCTGCACATGCCCTTTGTGCTTCAGCCATATTTGAGTTACTTGAATTTATAGATATCAGTTTTTCCTAGAATCATTGGTTAAAGAGATTGACTTTTTTTCCAGAGTATATATTAGCCCACTTTGTCAAAAATCAGACAGCATTAGATGCATGGTCTTGTTTGTGTATCTTTTGTTCTGCTCTAGTTAGTGTTCTACATGTTTACTTTTGTATCAATACTGTTTTATTTTGCTTTTACTATGGCTTTGTAGTATAACTTGAAAACCAGTATTGTAATGTCTCCATAATTGCTCCTTTTGCTCAGGAATTTTCTGGTCATTCTGGGCATTTTTGAATTCCATATGAATTTTAGCATTTTTTGTAGCTCTGTGCAGAATTTTATTCACATTTTAATGAGAATTATATTGAGTGTGTAGACTATACAGTAGCAACTTGTTCACAAATGCTTCTTTTTGTGAACAGTTCAGTTCACAAACAGAAATGTTTTGTAAAAATTTGCTTCTATGTGTGAACACCATCCATATCAGGTGATGAACATAAATATGGCCACCTTTGCCAATCATGGAAAGAATTGTTTCTAAACAGAAGTTCCACTGTATTTGGTAATATGACCATTCAAACTATATTATTTCTGCCAATCTGTGAACAAAAGAAGTCTTTTCATTTTTCTTTCTTTTTTTTGTTTTGTACTAAGGATTGAATTTAGTGTCTTACACTTGCCAGGCAGCCACTTATGCCACTGAGTTATCTCCCTAGCCCTCATTTTCTTCCTACAATATCTTTCCTCAGTATTCTATAATTTTCTTTTTAAAGGTCTTCTACCTCTCTGGTTAGGTGGATTCTTAGTTACCTAGTTTTTTGGTGTTTTTTTTTGTTGTTGTTTTTTGTTTTTTTGGGTTTTTTGGCTGGATCAGCCTGCTATGGAGACATGGCTGGTGCAGCATGTGGTGCTGGGACTCAAACTGCAGTCCCTGCACTCACCTAGGATTGCCTAAGGAGGTGCTTTAGTCCACTGAGCTATCTTGCTGGTCCCAGCTACATAGTTTTTGAAGCTACTGTGAATAGAATTACTACCCTGATGTATTTATATGCTAATTTTTGGTGTACAGGAACATTTGATTTTTTGCATGGATTTTATATTCTGACACTGATGTATTTATTTATCACATAAAAATGTTTTCTGGTTTAAAGAATCATAATGTGCAAATAGAATTAATACAATAGTACATAGTGTTTTTTAATAATCTTGTCTTATTGCTGTAGCAAAAGTTTCTGTTTGTGTATTAAACAGGAGTGGTGAAAGTGGACTTAATTATCTCATTTATGATTTTAGGGAAATACTTCTTGGTTTTCACTCTGATGTTGGCCATGGTTTTATTATCTATGATCTCTATAAATGTAAAGTTAGATTATTTTGTATCTCTTTCTATGAGTGTTTTTAACATGAGGAGATGTTGAAGCTTTTTCTACATCTATTAAGATAGTCAAGCAATTTTTATTCTATATTCTATTAATGTTAATTTGATTATGTTGACCAATTTTTATATTCCTAGAATGAAACAAATTTGGTCATGGTGAATTCAGTAGTAAATGCACTGTGTTCTGGGTTTTTCATATTTGGTAGATTTAGTTTTCTTCCTCAGTTTCATGGCCTATTATTGGTCTATTTAGTGTTTTCAAATATTCTTGGTTTAATTTTGATGGATTAATTTGTGTCTAGGAATTTAACCATATCTTCTAGATTCTCCAACACATTGGATATAATTTTGAGGTGTTCAGGCTATGTGATAGATTATGGAGGGCTTGACTATGTGGCATAAACCCCCACAGTCCCAAGGTTGGTGTGACCATGTTTCAGGAACAGGGAGGCATATAGAAGGCTACATGTCCCCTGGCTATTGAGGGAATGCTAATAATCCTGACTTTCTGAGATGAGATAGCTTATATCAAGAACATTTGTCAGAGTACAGGCATTTGGATTTAGAGAAAAATCTAGTTCCTCATTAATTTAATCCTTATCCATCATTTTTTGTAGTTAATTTTCCATGAACTATGTGCTACTCCTCTTCCTGTACTTCTTGCTAGTTAATGAAAGTAAGCCAACCATGGAGGTAATCAAGCCAGTCCACTAGAGGCAAACTACTTCTGGTCCTCTTTTACTCTGAAATTTGTCTCTTTGTCTTTATTTCACATTGTCCCACATAGGTATCTGAAGGTGTAAAGAGACCTCAGTAACTAGCACGTGCATAAATACTTTCACACCTAGAGAGTAAGACCTATTGGACTGGAAAGGAGCAAACATATGTTTGGGGGAACTCTGCCGGACAAAAGAGGAAGCTGGCTATTCAAAAATGTGAAAGTAAGTAGTAATACCACGAGAAAGCTTTTCTTAACTAGTATAATTTATTAATAGAATTTATTAATAGGGGGCAATGATATGTGCAGTTGTTGTGTATGTTTTTGAAATAAGCAGGAGTCCAGGTAGTACTCACTCTCTTTCAAAAATACTGCAAGATATTGCCAAATATAATCTATAGTTCTCATAGACAAGAACTTTGGACACAGAGAATTGCGATAGGGTGGGCACAAAAAGTGAGAATGTTCTATACTGGGGAGGATGATCACCCTGGACACTATTGCAGTATCTAGTTTAGTGAAATCTGTATTGGAACCCTTATGTATTGCAACAATTGCCACAAGTACTACTGCACTCCCTCATTAGGGAAAAGGTGTAGATTATGAAGCAAGTAAAGTGATCTTTTTCTTTGCCCACAGCTCCAAAATTTTTATTTTTATTTTTTTACTAACTTTATTGAGAAAGAAGTAGAAATGAGATAGTGTCAAAACAGGTTAGTAGTAGTTACAATAATTAATACATTTAATATTGTTGTCTTTGTAGTAGTTATTCATAGTACAAGATGCAGACATGATATCTTGTCTAAACACTACTAGTTCAAAACTTTCTTCTCATTGAACACTAAACATGATCATGTTCCAGCATTTTTAGAGGCTGACACAGTGTGCCTGAGATGGAGTCATAAGCATCATCAGGGGTGGCAGTGACAGAGGAGGTGGTCACAGCAGTAGAACCTGGGTCAGGTGGAATTAGGTAGCTGTCGTGGGTCAGCAGCACAGCTGTGTAGCAGAGAAGTGGCTTCTTTCTCACTGCTTCCCTTGCCCATGCTGGGCATGGTGGTGTGTGCCTGTAGTCCCAGCTACTGGGAAGGGTAAGGTGGGAGGATCACTTGAGTACAAGGACCCTTTATAATGAATCTCTCTGAGTCCATTTCTGGGAGCTCTATAAGCATTCTGTCCACTCCTATCTATTGGCAGTTCATAGTTGCATTTGAATGTGCAGCTTCAGGAACTTGCCACAGAATAGGTAGGCAGAAATAGGGCAGCTAAAAGACCAGGTATTACAAAAGATATGGTGCTAGGAATAGGACTTCATGAAAATTTCATGTGGCACTTGACTTATACTAATGAAGCACATGAATGAATAAATTTGATGATGAAATGTGTATGAGTTAAAGTTTCTGAAAGGTTTACTCAAGTTCAGTCTTTTAAAAAATATTTGACAGGGCTTCTGAGAGAAAGGCTCAGATCCTTGCTATGTTATAGGAGGCACTTGACAGACAGATCCTCTTTGACAAGTGGCTGAAATTATAATGTTACAATTGGGCTTTTGGATAAATAAAACAATTGAGCTTTTGGAATGCAAATAAGGATAATAAACAGGTCCTTGAGGCAGTCAGGGCCACAAGAAACCTTAGAAAGTATTTAATTTTTGTCAAGAAATAGGGACTGAATCTTATAAAAGTTCAATGCTAGCTGAAGCTATGCTAAGTTTTACAGAAGGGGATACCACAAATGTTATTAGAAGAAAAAGGAGGTCTGAGTAGGTAACATAAGATATAGAGATAACTGAGCCAGAGGCTAAATGAAAGAAGAGGGCATAGAGTTGGTAATATTCTTAAGAAAAAATAAAATATAGAAGAAAATATTGATTATAAGTAAAAGTTTTTTTATTTCTTCAGATTCAAATTACAAGAAATCTCCATTAATTGACCTAACAAAAAGTTCTGATTAGTCTACTCATAGTTACAAACTTAAAAACTATAAAAAAGTTATTATAATTGAAGTTGGCCAAATATATCTGATTGGATTCTGGTTTTATAAGCAAATTGTTTTATGTCTGTTGTCCATCTGTCTTTTCAATATGTAAATCATTACCATACTTACTTATTTTGTTTGAGCTCAACAAATATTTTCTTTATGACTTTTGGGGTTTTTAAAATAATTGTCTAGGGCTGACCAAATGACTCATCGAATTAAAGTGCCTGCAAGCAGGTGCAGGGACCAGGGATTTGATCCAGGGCCTGCTGTGCCGGCCCCACCCCTGGGGCACACTGAGACAGCAATTGAGACGGGTCAGTGGCACGTGATTGCAATCCTAGCTCTTGCGAGGCTGTAAACATATAGATCACTACAAATCCAATTTAGTAGTGAGACCTTGAACACCCTGTATACCATTCCCTAAAATACAAAAATAAATAAATAAAATAAAATCTTTGTCTATAATTTAAATTGGCTTATAGATGTATTTCATGAGAGTTATGGATATGCTGTCACTCAGGTTGCCAACTGATCAAAGTGATGTCAAGACTGGTTTTACAAATGCAACCCATCTTGTGGCCTGTGAAGAATACTTCAGGAATCTTTCATTGCTCAAAAATAATGTGTTGACTGGTATGACCTGATTTTCATAGGTCATCAAAAATTGTTAAGATTAATTCAATTGAGACCCCCAATGGTTAGGGAAACTACTGGATAAGATCCCACTTGGTAAATAACATAGCAGACGCCTGGAAATGTTTTCTAGTCTTTGTTCACTAAGAGCATCTCAACAATTCCCATAGCCTTATAGGAAACATACCCCAATAAATGTTGCTCAACATATTGTTGTGATATGTTTACATTAATCATCATCAAAAGATCATGTTTTCTGCAGGTAACACCATAAGATTCTTTCAAAAGATGCTTTTGGTACAACACTGAATTAAGTGAAAAAGGTTTCCATATAGCTATGGTATTTATTATTGTTAATGCTGTGGTGTACTAAATCTAATCAAACCTTCCAAGTGTATGGGCTTTTTTATAATGAAAACTAGGATTATTTATGGTGATAACTATTTTCTAAACTTAGATATCTGCCTTTCTTTTGTCCGCAGCTACATATGATGAGATTTAGATGTCAAATGAAAATAAGACCACCAGTCAGATGATAGTTTTTTTTTTAAAAAAAAGAGGTTTATGTGACATTATATATGTGTCATTACACTTAAAAGTACTCAGGTACAGTCCAGAAAATATCATATACTTCTTTGATTACATCCCATTAAAGGAAAACAAATTAGATGGGAGCTACTTTATGTACTATATAGAGTTTACTAAATAGGCTATTCTGTACCAAAATAGGCATTTAAGTGTGCTATACAAATAATGTCATCATGATTGGCATGCTGAAATATTATGAACTCAAGTAAAATACTTGATCTCAAGGTTCTCTACAACTTATATAACTATTGTCTGTTAACATTCTGCAGGTATGCAACTACTAAGACAGCCATGGTTGATAGAAAATAACAGTCCTCTGGCTATACAGTATATTTGAAAGTGCTTGATATACAGGTGAAATTATAATAGTTAAACTTGCTGCTCCAAACTCCATTATTGACTGTTTCTTAAGTTTTAAATGGTGTTTCAAAGTTGCTCTGCTGCAGTTAATGTTGCACCTATTCTCATTACCAGGATCTTTAGTCTTTGATGAACAACAGACTGATTCATTGATGGCTTAAATTTGGAAAACTTAAGCTTATTTAAGGCTTATATCCCAGCCTTTGGGCAGTTACAATATGTTCATGTCTCTTTCGATACTCATTCTCACATGATTCATGCCACCTGCCATAGGAATGAAAAGGTAGAACACATTCAATAGCATTTGTTATCTGCTTTTGCTATTATGTGAGTCCCTTGTTCAATTAAAACTGATGATGGACCCTCATACATCAGCAAGGCCTTAATCCTCTTTCTTGCAACTTTGGCAAGTTTCAGGCATTCCTTATAATCCTCAGGCCAAGCCTTAGTGAAGCATACATACCTTTCTTAAAAAACAAAATTACAAAACAAAAAGGAGAAGTACAACTACCTCAACAGGCACAATTAGATCATGTTACTTTCATTTTAAATTTTTTGTCTGCTTGCAGAGAGCAAAAGTACTCTACTGGAGCTCCATTTGCAGAAGGATGATGTTATGGATAAACCTAAAGCACAAATTTTATGGAAAGATGTCCAAACAGGTACATGGAACAGCCCAGGGTAACTAATATCATGGGGAAGAGATTATGCTTGTGTATTAACAGAAAATGGAACATTGTGGTGAGTGCCATGTGGAACATTCGACCATGGAGAAAGGAGATCGCCAAGCTGGTGGGGGATTCTGCTGCCACAAGGCTTTTTGAGGATGACCCTGGAGGAGACACCTCAGTTATTGATGATTTTTCAAGTAACAAGGCCAATTACATAAAGTCAAGTGAATAAAAAGATGATCCAGCAGGCAGGAAGGCTTGTGATGAGACAGGGTCTCCTGTGTATCCCCAGAAAATATGTTCATTGTCACCTGTATAAGCCGTGTATCAGAAAAAGAATATTTGGCTTATCCTTGTTTGTTATGGTCTTTTACATAGGCAGATTTTTCCCAGAAATTATTGTGATTAGTTGAATTGGGTGCCAAAGCATTACATGGCTCCTGAATTTATAGTTATTAATATTACCTTAAATTGTACATCATATTTCTTATATCCACCCTTGTATATCAAGACCAGATCCTTACAATACAGCTGTTGCCCATCTGTGCAGCCACAAATTTGGGTTGCTCACAAGGGAAAACAATTGATGATTCTAAGACTGGAATCTATTAATATCTCAGGGAGATGGGTTAACCCTCTGTGCCTGATGTTCCTCCATGTACACAATAGATATTATGAGTTGCCACAGATGAGTATGCTCCCTGGCCTTGGACCTCCTGTAAAAGATACAGAGGAAAAAAATTCACCTTAATCAATTTGAATTTGTAGATTGGGACCTCCAAGTAAAATAAGTAGGGAAAGATAATAATCATTCAGCTTTGCATACAGTCAAATGGCATTGTATATGGATTACTACAAAAAACCCTCTGTATTTTACTTGGATGCAGAAGGACAGCTTGAATGTCATGGGCCAACTTTTAGCCTTCCGTTGCTTCAAGTCATCATTAACAGAAAATCTGGACCACCTCAGAAAACATTTTGGAAACTGGTCTTTTCCTATTATACTGTTTAGCTGTGGAAAGGCTAAATTTACTACAAATATCTCGTATGTTCTCTTTTGGAAAAATAAGATCACATGTTTTTCCATTTGCACTTATAATACTTATGTCTTTGTATAGAAGACTATTCAATGGAACCACACCTCATTAATGTTCAGAGAGTGCACACTCAGTCATTGTACATCAATTATAGACCTACTTAATAAAACCCTTTTAGTCTTAATGCACATGACAGGAGTCTGGGTACCAGTGAATCTCTTTGAGTCATGGGCTAATATTCCTGCTATTTACCTATTGCAATCATTGCCTGATTACCTTGTAGACCAAAAGAATAGAATGTTAAGATTTATTGTTAAATTTTCTCTGGCATTGTTAATTTCCAGTGTTACTGTATCTTCTGTAGCTTTCACTCATTCAAATAGACTGCTCATTTTGAAAGTAATTGTACCAGACAAAGCCTGGAATATGCAGCATTCTATTGATGCAAAATTACAGTTAAAAAACAGAATTTTAGAGATGCCTGTTATGTTGATTACAAATCAAATAATCTGCAGTTATTACGGGGACTCTGGTGTCATTTTACGATTACTCAGCAATGTATAACTTCTCTTATATATAATTAATCTAACCATCTTTGTGAATATATGAAGAAGTATATACAGGGTGCTATATATGTGGCAAGTGGCTGAGCCAGAGATCTACCACACATTCATAAAAATAGCAAAACCAGCCCTGAGAACATGAGGCACCAGAGGTAAGCCATGTAAACAAGTTATTGGGATTAGAGCAAAGCCAGTGCTGGTGTCAAGGGCTTCCAGAAGCCGAACTTGTAAACAAGTTGACTATTAGCTCTGTTGCATAACAGTAGGTGTCTGGCCCCTTGGTGTTTCTTCCTGTTAATAACACAAATGGGTCTGAGAATATTTTGTTTTCAGTTTTCTCAGCAAAATACAAAGACCTTGCACTTCTGACCTTGTTATGTATTCCACATCTTACTTTGTATAAATAAAGATGCTGGGGGCAGCATGCTTATAGCTGCCTCTCAGTTAGAGGTCTGCATCCCACCTGATTCCAACTTTCCTTTTCTTACTTCTCCTGTCCTTTCTTAAACTCCCATCACCCTCTCAGAACCATACCAGCTGTACTGGTCATGGCAGTAAATAGTAATATAAGTATTGATTTTGAGGCACTAAAAAGGAGGTATTATCTAAATCTCAAAATCAAAAGTTTGATAAACAATTTCAAGATTGAGATAAATTTCCTGATATTCTCAATTAGCTTAATCTATGGAACAATCTTAATTTTTTTTCTTGTATTTGTATTTATTTATTATGCTTTTCTTTTTAATTTTATTATTAAATTTTTGATTCATTTTAATAAAAAATAGCAATGAAACAGTTTCAAAACAGGTTAGTAGGACAGTTACAATAATTAATACATTGCTCATTGTTGTCTTCATAGTACTTATTCAGAAAACAAGATGTAGACATGATATCTTGTCTAAACAATATTAGTGCACACATTTCTTCTCATTGAACTAATAGAAGGTAGCTGTATATCTATCTTATTTTGTATACATATATATTTTTTCACCACAGAATTGTCCTTTATTTATATCCCCCTTCTTTGTTTCATTTTGTCAGAGATAGATGTTTCCTTGCTGTTAGGGAAGCTGTACTTGAAGTCTTTAAAGGACCTTTACATACTTGAAGCCAGTTCAAATATTGTAGCTACTTGAATTCAGCAAAATAACCCAATATAGTCCAATAGTCCATAAAAGCAGTGTGTTATCAGCAGAACTGGCAGTTGTGTGAAGTTGTTGGCTTCAGCCTTTTGCAGAAGAGCTCTTGTATTTGGAAGCTGGAAGAAGGGCTCAGACTTTGAAATAGTGTCTTGGTTTCACTGTTTCATTTTTTGTTTTTGTTTTGAAAGCTAATACTATATAAAGTTTGTGGATTAAACTATAAATTTCTTCTCTTTTCTTTTTTTTTCAAAATTTTATTGATAAACAGCAATGAGACAGTTTCAAATCAAATCGGAAGTACAGTTTCAACAAATAACACAATGCAAATTTTCTTCTTAGTGGTTAATTGCTGTACAAGATGCAGACTTGAGATCCTATTTACAAACACCATTAGAACAAATCATTCTATTCATTAAGAGAATGCAACTATATATCTATCCTAACCACTTTGAATAC
>NW_004524679.1:4975916-4982323 GCF_000260255.1 Octodon degus | reverse complement strand
TTTCAAACATCTTAGGCATAATAAGGAGCAGGTACTTTTCATCAAGTATTAATATGTTGAACTACAATCTTAAATTTTATTTTGGATTTTATACTGGTTTGATTATATTAATATAATCTTTCTCTTTTTTTGATGGTACTGGGGATTGAACTCAGGACCTTGCACTTGCCAGGCAAGTGTTTATTCTACTGAGCTATCTCCCCAGCCATATGTTAATGTATTTCTGTCTCATATTTTTACTTATACTCTGTCACTGGGGGAACTCAGCCAGAAAATGCCGAGATGCCAATTATCCTCAAATCACAGTGTGTGAATTGCTGCAATATAAAAATCAAAAAAGAGGAACTATTGGGAACAGGCTATGTAATAGTTTTGGAGACCTGACTATGTGACTTAAGCCCCTCTCACAGTCTTAAAGTTGGAGTGCTATTGTTTCAGAAACAGGAAGGTGTATGGAAGGCCATGTGCTCTCTGGAGTTGTGTGGAATGCTAATAAACCAGCATTCCTAAGGCAAGATACCATCTGCTGAGGACACATGTCAAATTACAATCATTTAGTTTTGGAAAATATCTGGTTCTTATCCAAAGATTTTCTATAGTTACTGTTCCATGAAATGTGTGCCACCCCTTTCTGTGCTTCTTGCTACCTAATGAAAATGAGCAAAATATGGAGGTATCTGGGCTGTTTCAGTAGAGGCAAACTCCCCTCAGTCCGACCTGTACCCTGAAATTAGTCTCTTTGTCTTTCTTTATTCCATACCACCCCCCAAAAATATCCAAGGGTTTGATCATGTATAGGGAAAGTTTTAAAATAATTTCTAATAAAATTCGGGACTTCATTGGTGTACGTTGTAATTTCACCTTTTTATTTTTAATTTTGTTAATGTGAGCATTCCATTTTTTTCTATTGGCAAGTTTGGTTGTTTATCAATCTTTTTTATTTTTTTTAAGAACCAACTCCCTGATTCATTAATTTTTGTATTGTTTTTTGGGACTAATTTCATTCACTTCTACTCTGATTTTTCTCCTTTCTTTTCTTTTTTGTTACCAGGGATTGAACTTAAGACCTTGTGTTTGCCAAGCAGATGCTTATGCCACTGTGCTATGTCCTTAGACTTCTTTTTTGCTTTATTATACTTTGGGGTTTGCATTGATCTTGCTTTTTTCCCTAAAACTTGAATAACTTTATTTGCTTATTTCTTTAGAATTTCCCTGTTTTTCTAGTCACTTAGAACTATGAACTGCTTCCATTATATCTTGTAGAGTAATATTTTGCATTGGTACACACTTGATTCTAGGAATTTTAAAATTTCATCCCGGTTTCTTCTATTATCTACTGGTTGATCAAGAGTGTGATATTTTATTTCTGTGCAGTTATGTAGTTTCTATGATTTCTTGAATCATTTCATTGTAATCTGATACCATGCATGAGATTGTATTCTTTTGTGTTTATTCTTTTTTTCCCCATAGAACCTCCAGCAGTTGTATTTGGTTGATTTTTTAATCATTAAATTTATTTTAATGGTCTCAAAATTCTGTGACAGATTTTTGGTCAAGTTATTTCCATTAAATGTGTTGATTTTAGGCCTGAACAAATATCTCAGAGGATTAAAGTGCCTGCAAGCAGACACAGGGGCTGGGGGTTTCAGACACCCTGAGACAGCTATTGAGACTGGGCATGGCGGCATGTGCCTATAATCCCAGCTCTTGGGAGGCTATAAACAGGCAGATCACTATGAGTCCAATCTAGTAGTGAGACCTTGAACACCTTGTAGAGACTTCCCTAAAATATGAAAAAAGTATTGATTTTTAAAAACTAATAATTTTAAAACTTCCACACACAAAAAAGGTCCATAAAACATTCTCCCTTCCTTCTGAAGGTTTTATGATGCATTGTCATCATTAACCAGTCTTTCACTATTAAACTTTTTTATTTTTTAGATATTTATTACTAAATGGAGAAGTCACAATGCAAAATAGAATAGGACAGGGGTCAAAGACAAATTTAAAACACACTTTTGTCCAATACTCTTCTGAATTTCCTATGGTTAGAAATAAGAAAAATGTCAAAGGAAAAAAAATATTCATTCAAATGAAGTGTTTGTAAAAGTCCATGATTTGAAAGGAAACAACTTTTCTCTGAAAATACAAATCATCCTTATTACATGAAAGGCATAATTTAAGAGATCAAGAGGAAAGACAACCTTCAGAATTAACAAGTAAACTATATCGCTCATGCATACATGGGAATGCTTGTTTTACATCAGTGAGTTTTCAAATTCAACACTTCCACCCTGTAATGTAACATGAATTCATTACCACCTGACGACATCTGATCCTTACCAGAGTATCCCATTCCATCTCCCCATCTTCCACTTCTGTAACCTTCAGCCAATCAGGTTTGGAGAAAAAGAGATTAGCAAGAACTACAGCTGGTTCGCTAGTGAATAACTTAGTAGATTAAAACCTGCTTTTCCATTTGCATAACACATTTGCCATCACCCACTTCCACTTACTTTACCGGTAAGAGTTCAAATTTTCCATACCTAGAATGATTTTCCTGAACTTTAACCTAATCCTTCTAGGACAAAAATTCAATGTAAAACAAAATAACAACCTCCATACTCCCAAGGATACATCAAATATTGCCGTGCTCTGAGAGCATATGCTCCTCTGGCTGTGTTGTCACTGTGGGGTTCTAAGCTCATCCAAGCACTCCTTTCCACCCGGGCAGAACAAGGTCCCTGACATTCACCTCATGTAATTTAAGAATTACACTTACCACTTAATGACATTAGGAAATCAAATGGAAACATGCACATTTACTAATATACCCTGTGTGATTTGCTCTTCCAAAATCAGCCAGTACTTGTCACTTTGTCCATGATCCCAGGAGATGACAGGGTCCCAAGGCTGGGTGCCTGCTGAGATGCACCCTGGCAAACCAGCCACATGGAAAGACATTGTCCATTAGAAACACAACATTGTTCTCTGCAGAGGGCACCAGACAACATGACTCCAGGCCCCCAGGGAGGGGGGGCCTGAGGAGTGAGAGTAACCAGGCTTGCATCTGCTTGCACCATAACAAAAGCCCCTACTATGACTCCAGGCAACCTAGACAGCTTTCAGGACAGATGGAAGCTATCTACAGAAGTCTGGAGATGAAGCAGGAGGCTGGACCTACAACCTTCTGTAACCCAGGATCACTTGACATAATTTGGATATATTCAAAGGAACTATACATAGTTTGTTCTTTCCAGCATTGGAAGAAGTCCATCTGCCACTTTCCTTACTCAGGCTCCACACAGATTGGCAGGAGGTGCTGCGAAGCATAGGCCAGGGCTGCAGCTGGGGCCAGTGAGCAGGCAGCCTGGTTGACACCTGCCTAGCAGCAGCAGTGTCTCTAAGGCTGCAGCTGCCAGTATGGCTGTTCTCACAGTTGCCTCAGGAACATCTTCAGCTCACATCTGGTTGGCTTCACAATGGTCACTTTCATGGATACAGTGGCAGAAGAGAAAAGGCCACCACCGCTACAGTGACCATGCTGTGCTGGCTGAATTATGCCACCCTTCCTTCTTCTGAACTTAGTTTAACCCAGGGTCAGGGCACAAGGCAAGAATCCTTGCTTTTTGAACTGCTGGATTAGACCAACTCTTCCCCAATTTCAGCATCATCAATGTCCCCAAGACAAGTCCATCCAGATACTTAATCATGATGACTGGAGCATCAGAAGCATCTACAGTCACCTCTTTCCACCAGCAGTGGGTCTGAGGCATGGCAATCCACAGTAGAAACCTCCCTGATAAGAGCCCTAGAAAGTATTTTTCTGAAGCATTTTTTAAAACGATTTCTTTCAAAAGAACTCTCTGCTACATTCTGTTTCGTGAAAAAAAATTGGAAAGTATATTGAAGCCCCAAAATACCTACTGAGAAACTTACACAAGCCTGCAGAGATGCTAACCAGATGCCAAGTGTGCAAGGGCAGAGCCAGAGCAGGAGGGTGGACCCCACCTGCTGGGGATCCGACGGAAGCTGGTGGCCCTGTGCTGCCTCCACACAGAGCCATGGGTCCACCTGGCCATCCAAGGAAGGTAGCAACACAGGGAGCCTTTGTTTCTTCCCCCAAAGGCATCTCATATTGCAGTTTGGGGTTTTCTGATATTGTGAAAAAGATCTAGAGAATTCCAAGAGTTTCAGTTAACTGGAAGTAGAAATAAAAATGGAATGGAACTCAACTTTCCACAGATTAAACACATATGGGTTTCACAATTTACTGAATTAGCTCTAGCCTTGTAGCAGTGAAGATGTCTTTGGCTGAAACTTCTTACAGCCACCTTTCCCATCACAGGGATCTTTCCACCTGTTCTTCACACTCATGGCTGTGGAGGGAGAGCGCACCTCCACCTCCACCGCTGGCTCCCTGGTCCCATTTGCTGTCATTCTCTTCTTGCTCTAGCCATCTTTTTTATTTTCTTATCCTATGGAGACTTCAGGGAAACTGCAGCAGCAAACCAGGAAATCTACTACTTTTGAAGATAATTTGAAAATTTAAAAACAAAACCAAGTATCTCAATAATTATAAGATGCAGTGATTCTTTTTCTTCTTCCCCAAACTGGACTCAGTGATATCCCTGGCTCCACTCCTCCAGGGCTGGAATGACATGCAAGGCCCATATGCATGATCTGGTGACCAGGGAAGAGAGCCAATAGCTGGTCCGACCCCAAACAGCCCACGCAAGTCAGCATTCATCTGAGAAACAGTCGCTGCCCAGACACTCGGTGGCCTCAAGCTCCACACTGGACAGAAACCTCCTCAGCTTCTTGCGGCAGCTGTAATCCAGGGTGGTAGTGTAGACATTCTTTGGATACTTCAGGTAGGTGATGGTGGTGCTGAGGAAGCGTGTGGACTTGTGGCGGGGCTCAAAGTGCATCTCAGCCTTGTAATTGTGCCACGTGCAATTAAGGATGCAGATGACCGTCTGGCTGCAGGAGGCCACCGCCAGGCCCAGGGGCAGCTGCAAGTCATCGATAAAGTGGCCCTCAGAGTTGTACTTGACTAACGACGTGTACCTTACTTCATTCGGTGTTAAGGAGTCAAACTCCACTCCTCCAAAGGACAGTGGGCAAAGCCTTGGAGAGCAGTTGGCTGTTGGAGCCCTGGGGAGAGATACTGGATTCTTTGGGGCGGTGTGGCTGGCTGCTACATTCGACTCCAGCGCGCCTGGGGATGGAGCATGTTCCCCAGCACTGCCCCCGCCGCCCTGGCCACCTCGAGGCCCCAGTGGTTGGGGCTCGGGCTCAGAGGCAACCCCATGTCTGGACTGTCCAGGATGCCATCTCCCTTCTTTTTCATGTACACAAGCTCAGAGACATCCTGCAGACTGTGCCGGCCCACTCTGGCTGTGTGCACCACGAGGCAGGAGGCAGCCTGGTGGGGGTCGGGAATGAGCAACAGGCACACACATGGGCCACTTCCCCACCCCACAGCCCACCTCACAGCCCAGATCTGGCCGGGAGCCCCACCTCACTATTAAACTTAAATGACTAATTGGGAAAAACAGTTCTGAGACCTATCTTCTGCCACTGATTAAGACTGGGATGTCAGGTGTTAGGGGTAATATTCATTTAGCCTTCTGAGATTTCTGGGCAGACTTGGTGACCTTGCCAGCTCCAGAAGCCATGTCCACAGCTTTGATGACACCCACAGCAACTGTCTGTCTCATATCACCAACAGCAAAATGACACAGAGGTGAGTAGCCAGAGAAGCTCTCGACACACATGGGATTACCTGGAACCATGCAACAATGGCTGCATCACCAGATTCAAAAACTTGGGCCCAGTTCTAGCCCAGGTCCGGTGAGTGTGCGGAGAGCTTCCTGCTACCCTGCGCCAGCGGGACCAGTCCCAGCCCAGGTGCAGTGTGGGCCGGACCCTCTCCCAGCCCCTTGGGCCACCCCCCACCACTCCGCAGTGCCTCCCCCACCCCACCCGCCGAGTAGGATTTTGTGACGAGTTCTGGGAGCCCCCAGACCCAGTCCTAGCCCAGGTCCGGTGAGTGTGCAGAGAGCTTCCTGCTACCCTGCACCAGCGGAACCAGTCCCAGCCCAGGCGCAGCGTGGGCCGGACCCTCTCCCACCCCCTCCAGCTGCCCCCCACCCCTCCGCCGTACCTCCCCCACCCCTCCCGCCGAGTAGGAATTTCTGCCGAGTTCTGGGAACTCCCAGACCCAGTCCTAGCCCTGGTCCGCAGCGGGAAGGAGCTGAGCACAGCAGCCAGACCTAAGCCAGACTCAGCTGGATAAGTCCAAACCCTGTAGAGCTCCACCTGAACTTCAGTACGTGTGAAGGTTATAACTACAGCAAAGATCTACAACAAAGGGCAGAGGACAGTGCTACACAAAATGACGA
>NW_004524679.1:4963273-4969661 GCF_000260255.1 Octodon degus | reverse complement strand
ATGAATGGAATGATTTTTTCTAATGGTGTTTGTAAGTAGGATCACAAGTCTGCATCTTGTACAGCAATTAACCACTAAGAAGGATATATGCAGTGTATTATTTGTTGAAACTGCACTTTTGATTTGATTTGAAACTGTCTCATTGCTATATGTTTATCAATAAAACTTTGAAAAGAAAAAAAAAAACTTGGGCCCATCTTCCAGCTTCTTACCAGACTGGCGATCAATCTCTTCTTTCAGCTCTGCAAACTTCCAAGCAATGTGAGCTGTGTGACAATCCAGAACAGGGGCATAGCCAGCACCAATCTTGCCTGGATGGTTCAGGAAAATCACCTGAGCAGTGAAACCAGCTGCTCCCACTGGTGGGTTGTATTTGTTGTCACCGGCAACGTTGCCACACCAGATATCTTTGCAGACACATTCTTGACGTTGAAGCTCTCATTGTCCCCAAGATGTGCTTCAATCAAAGCTTCATGGTGTAGTTAAACAGACTTGACCTCAGTTGTGATGTTGACTGGAGCAAAAGTGACCACCATGCCAGATTTGAGAACTCTGGTCTCTACTCAGCCCACAGGGACAGTGCTAATACCACCAATTTTGTAGACATCCTGGAGGGTCAGCCTCAAAGGCTTTTGAGATGGGCGAGTGGGTTGGAGGATGCAATCCAAAGCTTCACAGTGTGGTTCTGCTGCCATTGGCACCTTTATGAGTGACCTTCTATCCTTTGAACCAAGGCGTTTAGCACTTGGCTCCAGTATGTTGTCACCATTCCAACCAGAAATTGGCACAAATCTACAGTGTCAGGATTGTAGCAGATTTTATTAATGTAGGTGCTGACTTCCCTAACAATTTCCTCGTGTCTCTTCTGGCTGTAGGGTGGCTCCATGGAATCCATTTTGTTAGCACCAACAATTAGTTGTTCCACACCCAGTGTGTAAGCCAGAAAGGCATGCTCATGGGTCTGCCCATTCTTGGAGATACCAGCTTCGAATTCACCAACACCAGCATCAGCAATCAGGACAGTACAGTCAGCATGAGATGTGCCTGTAGTCATGTTTTTGATGATGTCTCTGTGTCCAGGGGCATCAATGATGGTCACATAATGCTTGCTGGTCTCAAATTTCCACAGGGAGATGTCAATGGTGATACCATGCCCACGCTCAGCTTTCAACTTGTCCAAGACCCAGGTGTACTTGGAGGAACCCATCCCCATCTCAGCAGCCTCCTTCTCAAATTTTTTTGTTGGTGTCACCACATTTGTAGATCAGATGGCCAGTGGTGGTGTACTTGCCAGAGTCCATGTCCGATGATGATATTAATGTGAGTCTTTTTCTTTTCCATGTTGGCTTTGATTTAGTGGTGATTTTCACTACACCTGTGCTCTTACAGCAAACTTGTTGCAAAAAACTGGTTGACTTTTTGATTATAGCCGTTAAATCTGGATTAAGAGTGAATCTCAGTGTTATTTTAATTTGCATCTTGAGTGTCCTGTGATGTTGAAGAATTTTTCATTTATTTGTTTATTTCTAATTTTACTTCATCTGAAAAGTATCTATTAATTTCTGCTGCCCACTTTTGGATTGGATTTTTAAATTTGAGTCTTTTTTAAATATATTTTTAGATATTAGTCATTTGTTTGAGAGACAGCTTCTAAATGTTTTCCCACTCTGTTAATGGTTTCTTTTGTAGTGCAAAAGCTTTGAATAAGATGAGATCCCAGTTTTCAATTCTTTATAATATTTCCTGTGCAATCACAGTTTTAGTTAGAAAGTTTTTTCCTGCATCTGTGTCTTCACAAGTTCTACCTATTTTATTTTCCAGCACATTTTTTTTTACTGTTTCACTATTTAAATATTTCATCCATTTCAATTTTAGTTTAGTGTATGGTCAGAAAAATGGGTCTCTTTTCAAGCACCATTTGAGAAAGAAGCTATCTTTAAGTGATGTTGTTTGCTCCTTTTCTAATATAATAATGAGAGTGTTTAGTTAGTTTTGAATCTTCTAATCTGTTCCATTGATCCTTAGGTCTGATTTATTATTTTCCACCAGTAATGTGTGAATTACTATTGCTATTATAGGTCTCTTATGGTTCCAAATTGATTTTAAGATTGTTTTGTCTGATGCTGTGAGGCGTGCAATTATTTTGATTGAGTTTGCATTGCATCTGTATACACATTTTAGGAGGATGGCAATTCTCACTGTATTGGTTCTTGCTACTGAGGAGCAAGGGTTATTGTTTCACTTTCTGATATCTTCTTTCACATCTTTTTTCAGGGTGCTATGGTTTTCATTGTAAAGGTCTTTTACTTCCTTTCTAAATTAATTCCAAAGTACTTTGATGCTATTATAAAAGGTATGACAAGCTTAATTTCTCTTTCAGTGAATTTGTTATTTTTCTATAGGAATGCTATTAGTTTTGACTGTGGACTTTGTATGCAACTATGGTACTGAATTGGGTTATTAAATCTAGATGTCTTTTGGTAAAGTTTTTGGTTTTTTATGTAGAGTACCAAGTTATCTGCAAATAGTAATAATTAAACTTCTTACTTTCGCATCATTATTCATTTTATTTTTCTCTTATCTATTTTCTCTTTCTCATGTTTCTAAAACTATATAGAACAGGAGTGGCCAAAGTGGACACCCTTGGTTGTTCTTGATATTAGAATGAAAGCTCTCAGTATATAACCTTTTAGTTTGATGTTTACATTACAATTACAGGGTCAGTCAATTCTCCTCAGGACTTATCCCAAAACACTGTATTGCACTTTGTAGATCCTTTGTCAGTGTTCAGCCATGTGGATCTATTGCTTGACCAATTTGCTCTCTCTGAACGCCTGAGAGAATGTTTTCACTCCATGTGACTCTCTTTAGGCACACACTACATCATTGATCACATTCTTCTGTGGTCCCATAATCTCCTTGGTCAGAATATTTGAGACACAACTGAGCTACATGATGTTACAGTACAGGTTCTCCTATGTCCTGAGTCTTCACTGAACTTGAAACGTGAGGGCCAAAATGTTGGCTGTCTTTGTAGCCCTTCTTTTTCTCTAATTTTTGGTCCGCAAACTTAAGTTGTTAACTCTCCAGAAGCGAATATTATTATTATCTTACAACATATGCAGTTGGGTTTAACCTCACTATCTGTTTCAATATCAAACATCTTAGGCATAAGATGGAACATGTATTTTTCATCAAGTATTGATATGTTAAACTTTAAGTCTCTGCAGAATATGAAAAAAGAATTTAAAAAACAAAAAATATTTTAAAAATATGAATAAACACATATTTTTACATAGAAATTTAGAAATCTAACAATATACATCATTGTAGCAGAACAGTCCTGTGACAATTTTTTCTTCTATCTTTTTTTTTTCATTTATTACCCTTTAAAAAAACATTTATTTGAGATACAGTCTGGCCATGATTGGTATATCATGACAAGCAGTATGTATTTAGAAGACCAGAATGACAGGCATTCCAAGCATGACCCCACTATTACACATTGCTATTTTCAGTGCAGTCACTCAATTCACAGTTATCGGCATATATGGTTAGTCAGGGTGAGAATCCCACCAAATAACTGCTAGTTTCAACAATCTGCTGATACTTCTCAGGATCATTGGCTTAGCCAACTTGTGAATATAAATGTATGGCTTTGCCCCTGTCCTATTTCCTAGCTTTTCTCCTTGCCCTCTTTTCATTGTCTAATCCTCAAGTTCTTGCTTTCCTTTTAATTGTGTTATATCTTTCTATTTCTATTTCTTTTTGAGTTCTTATACTAGGGAGACTATACGGTATTTACACATTTAGGTCTGGTTTATTTTGCTTATGAGTATATCTTCAAGTGGCATCCACTTCAATATGAAGGCTTCGATTTTATCCTTTTGTATAGCTGAGCAATACTCCATTGTATAAAAATACCACATCTTTTTCATCTATTCTTCAGGTGATGGGCATCTTGGTTGCTTCCAAGATTTGGCTTCATGAGATGATTATGCAGATTTTGTCCCTTGTTCTCTTAATATAGTGTATTACACTTATTGATTTGTGTATGTTGAAGCATCTCTATAGCTTTGGAATACATTCTATTGTCTGTGTTGTGTCATCTTCTTGTTGATTCATTTTGATTGAGCTTTGATAATTTATTGCTATATATCCATTTCTTCTGCTTTCCATCTTATTAGAATCCAGATCCTCATTGGTCATCTTTCTAGATTTCTGGAGGATCTGTTGTGATTTCATCATTTTCACTCCCAAATTCTTGGATTTCAGTCATTTGATTCCTTTATTTGGTAAGGTTGTCTAAGGGCTTGTCAATTTTATTTAATCCTTCAAAAACCCAACTCATCAGTTTATTAATTCTTTGTATTGTTTTATTCGTCTCTTTTGCATTCATTTCTACTCTGATCTTTAAAATTTCCTCCATTGTATGAGATTGTCTTGATTTGCTCTTTTTTATAGCTTGAGGTTCAATATTGTAATTATCTGTGCTCATTCTGTATATCTGACTTGGGAATTCACTGCTATAAATTTCCTTCATGGGATAACTTTTGTTACATCCCATAAGTTTTTTTTTTTTTCTGAACTGAGGATTGAACTCAGGCCCTTGTGGTTGCCAAGGAAGCACTTATTCCACTGAGCCATCTCCCTGGCCCCCGTCCCATAAGTTCTGCTATGATGCAGCATCATTATCATTTACATTTAGAAACTAATTTCTTACTTAATTTCATTTGTGAATCATTGGTAGTTTTGTGGAATTTAATTTTCATGTGTTTATGCAGTAGTTTTTTCGTTTTGTAATTGATTTCCAATTTCAAAATACTAAGATTTGATAATACCCATGCGATAATTTCAGACATTTTGCATTTACTTAAGCAGGTTCTTTGAGTTAGTATGTTGTCTATTTTGGAGAAAGTTCTGCATGCAACTGAGAAGAATATATATTCTGATGTTGTTGAGTGGAACACTTATGTAAATATCTACTGAGTCCATTTGTTCACAGGTTTGGTTCAGTTCTGCTATTTCTTTGTCATTTTTTGGTCTATTTGATCAATATCTGTGACAGTGAAGTTTTAAGGTCATCCATTAAAATTGTGTTATGGCATATTTAATTTTTTTTCATGTCTATCTATAGTTGTTTTGTATAGTTGGGTGCTTCTGTGTTTGGTGCATATATATTTATGATCTTAACTCTTCCTCTTGTATTTTTCCTATAACAAGTATGTTGTGATCTTTTTTACCTCTTTTGATCAGTCCTGGTTTGAAATCGCTTTTGTCTGCGAACAGAATAGCTATCCTTAATTTTTTTTTGGGGGGGTGCTTCCTGTTGCATGTAGTATTATTTTGCATCCTTTAACTTTAGTCTATGAATCTTTTTATCAAATGTGTTTCTTGAATAAAGCATATTGTTAGATTTTGTTTCTTGATGCACTCTGCCAGTCTGTTTCTTTTGATTGGTAAATGAAGATCATTTACCTTGATAGTTATAACTGACATGAATTGGCTTATCTTTATAATGTTATTTTCCTGCTGCTTGTTCCCTACTTTCCCCCCTCCATTTAAATGTTTGCAATGCTTGGTGGTTGCTTTCTGTTATTGTTCTTGGAATTGTGTTCACCTTTATCTCTGTCTAGAGTATCTTTCAGTACACTTTGTAGTATTGATTGGATGGTCATTATTTTTTTCAGTTGTTCTTTGTTAATGAAATATCTTGTGTCTCCAGAGATTTTGAAAGATATTATTTCATGGCATATCATACTGATTTGTAGCTTGTTTTCTTTCAGGACTTTATATACTGCATTCCAAGCTCTTCTTGATTTGAAGGTTTGTGTTGTGAAGTCTGACTTGATTCTGATGGATTTTCCTTTATAGTTGATTTGTTTCTTTTAGCTAACAGCTTTTTTTGCATAATTTTATTGAGAAAAAAATAGCAATGAAACAGTATCAAATCAAATTGGTAGGACAGTTTCAATAATTAACACATTGCATACATTCTTCTTAGTGGTTAATTGCTGTACAAGATGCAGACATGATATCCTATTTATAAACGCCATTAGAACAAGTCCCTCTATTCATTAAGAGAATGTAACTATATATCTATCCTAACCACCTTGAATACACAGATACAAAATGGACATTCATCTGTATACCCTTTTTTTTTGTTAAGTTCCATTATTTGAATATTATAGTTGTGCAAACTCAGCAAAATATTCTAAAAGAGTCCAGTAGTCCATAATAGTATTGGGTCTTCCGCTTTACTGGCAATGTCAGAAATTGTTGACCAGAGTCCTCTACAGCTCAACATAACAGCATGGCTTTACTTCTTATATTTCATTTTTATACTTTTCTGCTGGATGGTTAAGACCAAGGTAAAGCAGGACCTATG